>NC_090190.1:43247219-43494719 GCF_024679245.1 Pseudorasbora parva
TGCATCATATGTAATAACTTGCATCAGTCAAAAACCTCATGTATTTTCAGTTTGTTGAAGCAAACGTAGGTGTTTTTGTTAATCCTGACGACATTTAACGTTGTGAATGGGGTCTCACACACACGTTGATTCAAGGCTGGTATTTCTTACCTTCAGTTTTACGTTTTGGGGAAGGAAAAAAAAATACACCATCTGTCCAAACTTTTAGGTTAGGCATCAGATTTGCATCGGCATGTTTCCCTCGCTCGAAAGCTTGACAGACCTTCCGTGCCTAGTTACGGTTGCTAAGCCACGATTGGCCTGTGGTGGTATTCGGGCGTGGCTTAGCGAAGGGTCAATTTGATTATGCTGTTCGCAATGCTTCGTAGGATTGCAGTGCTTTCCCTCACTAACGCCGTTACGGTCACGGTCTCGGATTTTCACATAAATATTTTGCTTAATAACAAAAGTTTGTACTTTTCTGATTATCCTCGTTGCTTTAGTTTATGACTTATAATATTTTAACTATGTGTTTCTTCTTCCATATGGTACACTATAGACACTAACGCTCAAAATAATAAATTGGTTTGAGTAGAGCCAGCTCAAATGAAAAAAATTAGCTCAAACTAATGAACTTTTAAGAGTATTTGGACCTTCATTTACTTTTGAGTTCTCAGAACACACACATTTTAAGTAATCAAAACTCTTTCATTGTTTTGAGTTTTATGAACTAACTTTAGACAAACTTAAATTTAACCACAACTGGACTTGGATTGATATTTTCCCCTCAATGCTTTGCCATAGAATTTAAAGGGACAGTAAATGCTCAAATTAAGTTAAATCATGTTTTTTTAATGCAAGATGCATGTTAAGCGGGAGATTACGTAGTGTTTAAAGTTGTGTTATGCTAGTTTAGAAGAGTTTCTGTTATGTTGGTTGTTTTTGTATGGAGCATGAGATGCTAAATCATCCATTATATTGCAAGTTATTCGGGTTAACCGTGTAGAAATAAATAAAAAATATACTTAGAGTGCTGAAAAAGTGGGCAGGCCATAAAGCTCTATATATATATATATATATATATATATATATATATATATATATATATATATATCGTTAGCCTCGCTAAACTATGATCCCATAACCATCCCTGACCACGTTTAATAACGGATCCGACCTGAAGCTAATCCAGCCAGGAGCTTTAAGCGTGTCAGTGGGAGACGCTTTAGCTAATTAATGGCTAATCAGGGCTAATCTTCCATTAGTCAGATGAACCGGGGACACACCAG
This sequence comes from Pseudorasbora parva, assembly GCF_024679245.1. Taxonomy (NCBI): domain Eukaryota; kingdom Metazoa; phylum Chordata; class Actinopteri; order Cypriniformes; family Gobionidae; genus Pseudorasbora; species Pseudorasbora parva. Next base: position 43,248,488 of record NC_090190.1, read on the forward strand.
TCGGGGGTATAATCTGGATCTTTTTATGAACAGGCTTATTCAATTATCAAGTTTTATATACTAGAAGCTAAAGCTCTTGATTTCCTGAATTCACCTTTAATTAAATTGCATTACAGGCCTGTAATCAACGGCAGTGTTCAGGCTCATTAATGGAGCGCAGATAAATGGACACAGAAAGAAACTGATTCATTTTTTCATGTCATTACATTGTTTAGAGCATAAGAAACAAATTGACTTTTGATTTATTTTTTATTATATTTTATTAATGTTATGATATGTCCTCTATAGTTGACACCAGGATACAATTGTTAAAAAAAATTTAATGACATGAAATTGCATATACAGGCAAAAACAATGGGATCTATTTGTAATTTACCAATACATTTTTAGTTTTCAGGATTTTTTAAAAACAAACTTTGTTTAAAGATGATTCTGAGCTATGTTATGAAAGATATAACGGATATTTTGCATTGATATACCATTTTACTTTATGCAATGTGTGTGTAAATTGGCCATACTTGGATTTTCCCATTCACAGGGTATATACAGCAATCCTTAAGTTAAATTTACTACTTTTTAATACCTTTTTTACTACCTTTAAAATATTTTTTTAAAACCATCACGACACTGAATTGTGAAGTGTTAATCAGCGACCTTTCTATTATTTACACAGATTTTGAGATATAACATACAAAAAAGAATAGATTTAGAATCGACACAAGGAGGAAATCTGTTATAAGTCATCATTCAGACACAGTAAAATAGATCTCAACATTCACAAAGGTTGGTTAAGGAGAAGCATTACTGCATACACATTTGATTTCAATTAATAATTGGTAATTCAGCAATTAAATTATTTAGTGTTTTTTTCCCAACAACAAAACCTGAGCCAAATATTACATTTCTATAACTGCGATAAGTTGTTAATTAAGTTGAGTTAAACAAAATACTAAAAACTAGTGCTGTCAATCGATTAAAAACTTTTAATTAGATTAATCACACATTTTTTCTGTGATTAATCGCAATAAAAAAAGTTTTTGTACGTTTTTAATACATTTTTAATATCATAATTTCACAGTTAATCAAATTAATGTAGAAACAACATAAAGACTTAAAAAGTATTATTTTAAATACTTGTTTAAATGGCATCTTTTTATGAATGAAGGCCAGTATTACTGATATCAATACAGTTACTGATTATTATTTTTTTACATTCATTATTAGGCTTCAAAAATATAACAGTTTTTAATTTAAGTAAACTTAAAACAATGCTAACATAAACCCATAATAAATGTCATGTTTACTCCTGCCGTTCCTGTCTGAACAGTTAGGAAATATACAGAAATTGAATACAGTTATCAAAGTTATATGCAGTCTGCACTGCATAAACTATAAATTAAATAGTTAATCCTTATTAAAGCTACAAAAGTTATTTAGTCAAGCCCAGCGAGTCATTTTCTCTGTTCCCTTTGTTCTTTAACTTTACTGACAGGAAGCTTTATTGGCTGCTGTCCCTTTAAGAGCAGACAGACACGCGGATCTCACTGTTTATACTGTCTATGGATCGCGCCTCATTCTCTCACAACTCTTTGTTCATTTTAGACTATATATATATACATCGTTTAAGATTGCTCTTATGAGGACAGTCGTTGAAGATATGCCTTGAAGCAAGTCTAAAATAAAACGTAAGCCAGCCCCTTCTGTTGAGCGCAGTGCTCTGAGAGGATGCCGAAAGACCGCTGAATATGACGTCAGCATCAAACATACGTTGAGACGGAGACGAAAGATCTTTGATTATGTGCCCAGATATGCTAATGCCCATGTTTAAACGAACTAACGCGAACGCAGATACAATTTCAATCAGAATAGGACACCTGATAGTCTGAAAAAATAATACCTAATTTGGAAAAAAATAATACCTATGAGACCAAATTTAACACTTTTAATGGCCTTAAATTTGACAATTTTGATTTATCACTTTTTAATACTTTTTAAAACCCCGCGGACACCCTGCATTCAATGCGATGTATCTAATTTGCATATTAATGTGTTCTTGGTGCAATATGCAATGAAAAAAAGAAGTGTAATAATAGATGGCAATATTGTCATAATAATATCTAATATTTCATAGCAATATTGATATGTAATGTCTTTCCCTATTCACTTGTTGTGTCTCCAAAACGCCTGATAAACATGATTTCTGGCGTCCACTACAGTGGACATTTATGAAATCAATGCCCTGTTTTGTAACAGAAAGTCATTTTCAGGAGATGTCGATTTTTAACAAACAATTAGAAAATTAATCTGATTTAAATTATGATTACAAAATATTGTCATATTCCCATAAGAGTGCTAAACATTAATGTCTTAACGTTTTTAAGACCAAGAAGTTGTTGTCCTGATTAAACCTCAAAACATTTGGTATCTGTGCAAAGCCCTGAATGTGCTCTTTACAGGACATCCTGACTTAAACAGTGACGGGTGTGATGTTACATTGACATTTGTGCATTTAGCAGATGCTTTTATCCAAAAGCGACTTACAACTAAGGAGTACAGGAAAGCGATCTGTCATGAGGAGAAGAAACGCAAAAAGTGCCCTAAATAATAATATTTGGATATTACTCAGAGTAGCAAAAGCTAGAATAGGACGGAAAGAGGAAAACAGAGGAGGAAGAGTTAGAGAAATGTACTAAAATATAATGTGCACTACAGTGGACAAAAGTATTAGGGATGATATCAAAATCTCACGGTACGATACCATTTCGATATTGACCTCACGGTACGATATTTATTGTGATATTGTGGAAAAGCTCACGGTATTGTTAAATAGCTCACGATAGTGTTTGTGATGATAAAAGCGAAAAAATAATGACATTTATTCTGCTTTTGCCAGTCAACAGGGAATTTATTGTTGTATTCATGGATCCATGACAACATAAAACGCTGATCACAGTGCTTTAAACCCTAAATGCATACCTCGGGTCGTGTCATTCACTACCCTGCTCCTCATTCAGTTTTTAAAGTTAGACATCAACATTCCTAGTATTCCTCAATCAATCCATTTTAAACAATATAACAAGAAAACAATAATAGAATTATAATTGAATGCCTGTTTTTTCACTAGTATTTGTCAAAATTGTATAGGGTCGCTAACGACCCGAGGTGTGTACGATTGTACGCATATATACTTTTTTGCACACTGATAAATTAATCTATAATAAGGAAATAGGGTGCAATTCGCCTTTATTCCACAAGGTGGCGATGTCTGATACGCACTGATGAAGTGACGTTTCACTCATAGTTACCTCTGGCAGAAAACAAAACTGTAATTATAATCTGCAAAACTTGAAATGGCTCAGTGATTTACAGCAGAGAGCAAGAACTGAACACAGTCAGATATTAGTGTCGCTGTCTCTGATGATAGATCTGCTCAAGAAGCCGTCAGTGAGTGAAATATTGATTTTGAAGACGTTAAAAATGAGTTTGGAGAATATGCTGGAGATGGCGAATATGAGCAGATGCTGAATATACCGGTAAACGAGCTCTGAGGACAGATGATGATGGTATTAAACATCTGCTCAAACTGAATCCTTACAAGCTCCAAAAGGGAACGAAATGGGTTTTATTTTATTCTTCTGTAAGTGTAACTCTCAGGAGTTTTATATATTATCATGACAGGTAGAGGTCTATCCATGTTAATATAGATCCGGGTCGCTAACGATCATGGTCTATGTAGTTAACAATGATTTGTTCTGTTTCAGGGACTGTTTATTCCTCTTGCTTTTTGACGGACACCTGTCCTTTTAATATTGTAACCCAACCACGACGATATCGAAACACGTTTGCCACCGCGATAGCGAGATATCGTCAATATCGTTACATCCCTAAAAAGTATATTACGGAGTCCCAGGAGGATATAGATTACTAAATACAAAATATCGCCACAAGCACACAGTATTTATTCTCTTTGGGCAACTGTTGTTCATAAAGTTGTTTTCAGCCACTCACAGCTAAACACAGTCATGACCAAAAACACAGAACCCACATCCAAACACACCACAATAAACACACAGAGACACGAAAACATCTCTACAAAGGCAATGCTCGCATTTCAGAGCAAGAGCTGCTGTTTACTGCCTCCCATAAAAAGCACTTTATTCACATGTTCTTTACTAACACACACTTAACTGCGTGTAAAAAATGCTCTTATGACGTATTTTTCTCGTTTCCAGTCCAAATATCTAAATATTCTTAAATCAAGATGAATTTACTAGATCAGTAAAACGACTTAAGATATTTTTTGTTGTTTTGTTAAAAATAAAATCTACATGAAGTGAGTTTTTGCTTAAAATGGGCAAAATGATCTGCCAATGGGTGAGAAAAATAATCTTATTTCTGTTTGGGACGGAAACAAGACACAAGATTTCGATCAGAAATCAGATTATTTTTCTCACCCCATTGGCAGATCATTTTGCCCATTTTAAGTAAAAACTCTCTTCATTTAGATATTGTTCCCCAGAAAACAAGAACAAATATCTTATGTCCTTTTACTAATCTAGTCTTATCTGATATTTAGACTGGAAACAAGACAAAATTACTGAGTAAGAAGAGCATTTCTTGCAGTGTAGCCTGATTAAAACCGCACACAGCAGCTGTGATTTCTTTGGGATATCTCCCAAACTCTCCTTCTTGGCTAGATTTGGATGTGAGGATTTGGATGTGAGGATTTGGATGTGAGGTTCTGGGTTCCTCTACAGATGCTCAGTTGGCGTTCTGAGCAGGACATCATCTGGCTTTAAGATATTCCAGAATAAAGGCCAAGGATGATAACTATAACCTAAGCTCCTTCTAAATATAAAAGAATAATCCACAGCACAGCTACGAATGCTTGCAAAAATGCTTTTCTTACTTAGTATTTTTGTCCTGTTTTAAGTCCAAATATCTAAAGAAATTCTTACATTAAGAAACATTTACTAGACAAGCAAGTTTGTGTCTTGTTTTGGGGGGAAATAACTCAAAATGAAGAGAGTTTTTGCTTAAAATAAGATAAATAATCTGCCAATGGGGTGAGAAAAATAATCTTGTTTTCTGTTTAAAGGTGCTTCGCGATTCCATCTTTCAAACTTTAGTTAGTGTGTAATGTTGCTGTTAGAGCATAAATAATACCTGTAAAATTATAAAGCTCAAAGTTCAATGCCAAGCGAGATATTTTATTTAACAGAAGTTCCCTTTCAAAGCCGACAGCGAGCGGCCGGTTTGGGCTACAGCGCTGCACACCCACCTCTTCAAAATAAGATTTCTCGCCCCATTGGCAGATTATTTATCTTATTTTAATCAAAAACTCTCTTCATTTTGAGTTATTTCCCCCAAAACAAGACAATTACTTTTGTCTGTCAAGTAAATGTTTCTTAATGTACGAATTTTTAGATATTTGGACTAGAAACAAGACAAAAATACTAAGTAAGGAAAGCATTTTTTGCAGTGTGATGACAATGGGACAGAGAAACGATAACATAACTCGTACACTCGACCCACAGATGAACAAGTGTGTGTTGTCGTGTTTAGAGAACACAGATTCACACACACTCTCGCCCGTGCTATGAGAGACTTTACAGGACTCAGAGATATAATAAACACGTTGGGAATGTTCTTCTGTCCTGCTATTTTCCAGGAACACTTCAGTCGGAGCGGCTGGAAATGATCTCTGGTGTGTTTCCTGAAGCTCAAAGTGAGATCAAAACTGACTGAGCAATGACTTAAAGAAGTAGCTCACTATCAGAATTAACATTTCCTGATCATTCACTTTAATTAGCCCATGTTTGTTTTGGATTTGTTTTTATAGGCTGTATGTCTTGTGTTTTTTGTGTATTTGTAAGAAATGCTTCTCTGATTTATCTGGTGTTTATCTATGTGTTTCTGTGTCATATTTCATTGCTCTTTTAACATCTTGGCCAGATGACAGATGATAAGTAGCCTCTGGGCGAATTCTGGCTTTTTTACTCATGTTTATTCATGTGTTTTTATGGAAAAAAGAAAAAAGAAAAAGAAAAAAAGGAAATAACATCAAAGATGTTTGTCTCTTTCTTTCTTCGGTCAAATATATATATTTGTTTTCTGAGGAAAATATTCCAGGATTTTCCTCCACATAATGAACTTCAATGCGAACCAAAGGTTGAAGGTCCAAATCAATGAGGAAGAGCTTCAGAGGCTGATGATCCCAGAGGAATAGAGGCTGATCCAGACAAACCATCACACATTTACTACAAACATACACATTTATACACTTTTTAACCACAAATGCTCATCTTGCACTCTCTGCCATGTGCCACGTATTATGTAGTCATGTTGGAAAGCTCAATTATATTATCGTAATAAAGTAAATTATCATTATCAAAGTAAATTATCAGGGAACTTTTGTGTGAATCAAGCTCATGGGTTTAATGCATGAACTGATAATGCCACAATATTAAACGTACTAACTACATTTCCCAGCACTCTCTACTAAACTCCACCTTATTGTGTTGCACGAGCACTAAATAGCATCCTGTCCTTGGTATGAAATTGCCCAACACAATTTTAATTTAATTTAGTCTAAAATAATTTGAACACACATCCCATCTTAAATGCATTTTCCAAAGTCGAACTCCTTCAGACTGTCGGAAATCATTTAAAACATCAACTACACACAGACAGACGCCAACTGAATTCACTTCCAATAAACTTGATGTCATTTCTCAAGACGTCTCAAGACGCAATTAATTGAGTTTTATTTAATTCTATAAACTCTAATACTGATCTGCCAACATTGTCTCTCTCTGATAAATTAAAATAAGCTGATAACATCACTGTTTACTCCAGAACGACTGTACAGCCGAATCTAATTCTGCTGCAGTATTGTCCTGTTTAACACTGAAGCTGCTCTGACACAATCGGCGCTGGAGAAGAGCGATAGAAATAAAGATGATTGACTGATTGATTTGTTAAAGGGGGGGTCTAACACTATTTCATGCATTGTGTTATTCTGTTAAAGAGTCGATTCTCATGATAAACATGGACAAAGTTTCAAAACACGAGTTGGACGCATGAATACTTCAGTACCAAATACACATTTCGGGGAGTTTTTTTTCTCAGTATGGTCCAGTATGATGTCATTAAGGGTGGAACTCCTTATATGGGCACGTCTCCCGGATGAGCGCACGCACGCGCATGTGCACACACACAAACACACACACCAACCGAAGTGAGGGCGGGAGCAAGAGCGTGTCTATCAACGATCTTGGTTGGGGTTACGGTAGCCGTCAGCGGCGCTGGCGTTGCGTTTTTAGACACGATATCAACAATGTCAATAAAGAAGTGTGTGTGTGTGTGTGTGTGTGAGAGGGAAAGATCACCTTCAGCTTAAGCTTCCCAAATAACCCAGCATTAAGGAAACAGTGGATGCAGTTTGTGTTTCTGGAGTTCTGCAAGTGTGTGTGTTTGTTCCCGGTCATGAGTGGGAACCTCAGGCGGTGAGTGAAACTGCATCAAATGTGTGTGTTTTGTTTGCAATTGGCACGTGTGTGTGTGTTTTGTAGGCAATCGGCGCGTAAGTGCCTATAATGTGATAAACACCAACATATAAAGTGTGTGTGTGTGTGTGTGCGCGCGTCTGAGTGAAACTGCATCAAATGTGTGTGTTTTTTTGGCAATTGGCGCGTAAATGCATATAATGTGATCAACACCAACATATAAAGTGTGTGTCTCTTTCTGTGTGTGTGTATCTGTCTGTGTCTGTCTGTCTGTCTGTCTGTCTGTCTCTGTGTGTGTGTGTGTGTGTTTGTGTGTGTCTGTTTGTGTGTGTCTGAGTGAAACTACATCAAACGTTTTGTTGGAAATCGGCGCATAAATATATTATAATATGTGTAAATAATGTGAACACCCACATATAGTGTGTGTGTGTGTGTGTGTATTTAGCTCCGCCCACTGCACGCCTCCACGTACTCGGCTGTTTTCAGAAAGAATCGGTTCAGTGTATCTGTCTTGTATAAATATGATAAACTAAAGACTCTTGTGAGATATGAAAGATCAACACGACTCTATAAACACTCAAGATTTAACAACGGTGTGTGTTCCTTTTAAATAAATGTATTTGGTCAAAGTTGTAGCTGCACATGTATGGAGATCACATAACTGTGTGTGTGTGTAACGTCTCTCTCTGACGGCTCTCACGCTCTCAGTAAAAATACTCGGCACCTTTGACATAAAGCAGCCGTTTCGCTTCCTGTCCAGAGCCAGGAATCGTCTCTCGTTTCCTTCTCTCTCCGCTTGTACGGACACATTCGGACACAAACACATCCAGTGAGAGCTCCTCACGGACACACGCGTATTGCTCGTCCATCAGTGCTGTATTGAACTGTTGCTCTATGTAAACATGCTGTGCCATAAGAGGACGTGTTTTTGCATTCCACCGCAGCTTTTTCATTGTTTTTATGTAAACATGCACTAGATGGATGTCTTTAACCGTAGAGCATGGGTCATGTCTTCTGGAACATGACTTAACGCTGTGAAAACTCAGTGCTCAAGTTAAATCAAGTTCAAAAAGTACAAATGCATCTCCAGAGAAGAACTTGTTTTTTTCCCATTTCAGCCTTAAGTAAAAAGTTAAACTTCCCGAAATCCCAAATATGCGTTTTTTTCATGCCACTGCCCTGCATATTGAGTTTTTAAACATGTTCAATATGTGTTTTAAAGATGCTTTGCAAAGTGAAATAAAACTCTTTGAAAATGCATAATGCAAATAAAAATGCATGTCTTAAAGCTACACTGTGTAACTTTTTTAGTTTATTCTTAGCTAAAATCACTTAGTTCTTTCAAAAATATATGTGCTCATTAATGTATATTTACTTCTTTCAAGTAATAATGCATTCTCGTAATTTTATAATATACCATTGAAAATACATACGTGTTGAGGGTTCGGATGGCGGTCGCCATGTTGCTCCTCCATCTTGAAAGTACATTTGCCAAAGAGGGACATACCCGTAAATTCAAGCTTCGCTTTTCGCGTTTTTACACTCGATGGCACCGTGTCGAATGTGAAGAGGGGGATTGCTTGAGGCTGCTATATGATGATGGAGGATCACTCTTAAGCCCCTTTCACACTGCACGTCGGACCCGTAATATTCCCAGAACATTGCCGGGTCGCCTTCTGTGTGAAAGCAACCACGTCCCGGGATTGATTACCGAATTCGACCCCGGTCGGGGACCTAGTAACATTGCGGGATATGTATCAGAGTCGCCAAGGAAGCGGAAAAGAGAATTAAGACGGCAACGCGACAGGCAAATCAACAAGACAAACGTAAATACTGGAGTGGCCTTTCCAAGATGGAAAGAGCTCATGAGGAGCAACGATTTTAAAAAGAACGCCGACATTGCCTGCTTTCTTCTCGACAGGTAATATTAATTCAGCCTAATTGTGTATATTGGAAGTTTTATTGCTGCTTGGCTAATTATATCATGGTGTGCTGTGCATAACACTAGAACGACGTCTAGGATAGTTTTCCTCGCGTCAATGATGAAAAAGTATTGTTTACCTTATAACATAAATCCGTGTTCTATGACGGATAACATGAGATTAATATTTTAATTGCATTATAATTTGTTTGCCTTACGCTAGTGGTGTTGTACAATATACAGAATAATGATAGCACTGATAAAAGTTACTTTACTAAGATTAGCTTGCATTCGTCTGGGAACCTGATAGCTGATGTTAGCAATGAACTGGTTATTATTCAGTTCTATTATTCATTTTACATAGATTAACTTGATCATAGATCATTTGGTAAATTAAATAACTGCAAATTATAATAGTTTTCAAAAATTACCTCATCACTTGAGTTGACGCAACACTCACCGAAGAGGTCGAACTGGAAGCCATGACTAAATCAGCCACCGTAGGAGTTGAAACGAAATCGAAATTAAGAGGAACAGAAACTATTATACACTGGATGGTCATAAACCTTTACACCACTAGATGGGAGAAAATATCACACAGTGTAGCTTTAAGGGATGGGTAAAGGGTTAGTTCACCCAGAAATGAAGTGTCTGTCATTAACTCCTCTCCCTAATGTCGCTCCACACCCGTAAGACCTCCGCTCATCTTCACACACAGTTTAAGATATTTTATATTTAGTCCGAGAGCGTATGCAAGTGTATGCACACTACACTGTCCAGAAAGGGAATAAAAACATCATCAAAGTTGTTATTTTTGGACCCAAATGTATTTTGGATGCTTCAAGAGACTCTAATTAACCCACTGATGTCTCATATGGACTACTGTGATGATGTTTTTATTCCCTTTCTGGACATGGACAGTATAGTGTGCATACACTTGCATACGCTCTCGGACTAAATATAAAATATCTTAAACTGTGTGTGAAGATGAACGGAGGTCTTACGGGTGTGGAGCGACATTAGGGAGAGGAGTTAATGCCAGAAGTTTCATTTTTGGGTGAACTAACCCTTTTAGGCCAGGGTTAGCTAGGGTGAGGTTTAGGGATCAACTGTAATGCCTTGTTAAGGAGCACTTTGACCTCAGCTTTCTCCATCCTGACCTTCATGTTGAGGAATTCAGGAGGAGTTTCTCTCAGACCCGTCGGTTCTGTGCCGAGATCAGAAAAAACACAACACAAACTCTCCAAGTGCTCCAGGAATGCTGGAGTGGGCAGAGAGACGGAGAGATGGAGAGAGAGAGAGAGAGAGAGAGAGAGTGTGTATGTGTGTGTCAATTTTTTTTTTAGAAGACTTGGCATATTTAAGAGGTTTTCAGTTGTTTTTGTTGAATTGGCCATTATTCTATGCATACCCATACAACGAACGAAATATCTATAAAGTCATGATTATGCTCCATACACCATAGAATTTAGCTATCATAAGGAGATATATATTAAATATTAAAGTTAAAAGTGGATAAAAACAGTACGACTAACTTCATCTGATATTTGTTGTCCTCATCTGTTCAAGTTTCAAGAAATGAAATCATGTTTTGGAGGCAAAAAGGTCAATATTTTCAGATCTATCAGGCGTTCTAATAATTTTGGCCACCACTGCACACGCACACACACACACACACACACACACACACACACACACACACACACACACACACACACCAATGACATTATTAATCAGGGAGAAGGCAGGTAATGTTTAATGTTTATAACCAGAAAAGGTTTCTCTTGAAACAAAATCACAAACCACCCTTTTTACCCACATGAAAAAATACTATAGCATATTATAGTAAATTACTCTAGTAAATACTATAGTTTTTGAACCATACTATAGTAAAGATACTACAGTAAATTCTAGTAAAATTACTCTAGTAAATACTATAGTGTTTTTGAACCATACTATAGCAAAGATACTACAGTAAATTGTAATATACCTCAGTATTTACTATAGTTTAACAATTGACTATAGTACAGTATGCTGTAGTATAAATTAACACAGTGTAAATAGCCTACTAATATACTACAATTTATTGTAGTATCCTTACCATTATGGTTCAAAAACATGATAGTATTTACTAGAGTAATTTTACTATAAAATACTGCAATTTTCTGTAGTATATTTACTAAAGTATGGTTCAAAAACATAACATCATTCAAAACTATAGTATTGACTAAGTTAGATAAATTTTACAATAATATGCTTACAGTATTTTTTATGTGGGATATACAAATCATAACTTTATATCGCCTGAAGAACGTCCTTGTCCAGCTGGCCGCATTATTTATGTAATTTCATATACTCATTTTTCTTTTCTTTCTCGGACTAGCGGGATCTGACTAATTTAAAAGCTGTTTTTGGCATTTTTTCTAAGGACAGATGGTCAGACATGAGCTTTAAAGCCCAAATCCCCTCAGAGAGCAAAGGATTACACATCTTAACTTTACATCTTCTCCGTTATACACATTTACTCTCCGACATCTTTCCCGTTTTCTCCCGAGACAGCTTCTAAACATCGCGTTTGTGTAAATGTTTGTTTGTTAACGGTCGCGACTGACTGAAGAGTTTAGCGTCTGACAGTTTAACGGTCGCAGTTTAAACTTTTAAAACTCTTGTGGCGCGATTGATAACTAGTTTGTGCGCGTTCATCCTGCGCTCGTGTATGAGCGGTTCAACAATACTAACGTTACTCCTGTTTATGAACCATAATCTCACCAAACAGCCCAAGAATCTTACCTGTTTGCGTTCAGAGCCCGTCATATCCCATATTTCCTGTGTTTTCTTCCAATCTGAGCGTCAGAGTCCCCAGAGCTGTTAATTCAGCGTAATCTTCTGCGAGAGGAAACGAGGCGGAACTACAGATACAACAGACACGCCTCCCTTATTTGCATATTTCAGTTCGGGCCAATTAGAGACTGCGGTGCGACCTCCAAAGATATTGTTTATCTTCCCATCCAATCAAAATAGATGTGGCGGGTTATTTATGTGTGAACTGATTTACCCTGTGGAATATATAAATAAATATTGTTTAAATATAATAAAAAAAGGAAAGCAATTTGTGTTTATTTAATTATTTATTTATTAATGACATGCTCATGTTTAGATGGCAAAACTTCAACTTTACATTCCAAGATCACACACACACACACACACACACACACACACACACACACACACACACACACACACACACACACACACACACACACACACACACACAAAGAGATACTCTCTCACACATACACATGAACACACATACTCTCTCTCTCTCTCTCTCTCTCTCTCTCTCTCTCACACACACACACACACACACACACACACACACACACACACACACACACACACACACACACACACACACACACACACACACACACACACACACACAAAACAGATACTCTCTCTCTCTCTTTCTCTCTCTCTCTCTCACACACTCACACACACAAACAGATGCCCCCCACACACATAAATACACACTCAAACACACACACACACGCGCACACACACACACACACACACACACACACACACACACACACACACACACACACACACACACACACACACACACACACACACACACACACTCAAACACATACACTTACCCCTCCACACAAATACTCTCTCTCTCTCTCTCTCTCTCTCTCTCTCTCTCTCTCTCTCTCTCTCTCTCTCTCTCTCTCTCTCTCTCTCTCTCTCTCTCACACACACACACACACACACACACCAATACTCTCTCTCTCTCTCACACACACACACACACACACACACACACACACACACACACACACACACACACACACACACACACACACACACACACACACACACACACACACACACACACACACAAACACACACGCTCTCTCTCTCTCTCTCTCTCTCTCTCTCTCTCTCTCTCACACACACACACACACACACACACACACACACACACACACACACACACACACACACACACACACACACACACACACACACACACACAAATACTCTCTCTCTCTCTCTCTCTCACACACACACACACACACTCACACACACACACACACACAAACAAACACACACGCTCTCTCTCTCTCTCTCTCTCTCTCTCTCTCTCTCTCTCACACACACACACACACACACACCCACACACAAACACAAATACTCTCTCTCTCTCTCTCTCTCTCTCTCTCTCTCTCTCTCTCTCTCTCTCTCACACACACACACACACACACACACACACACACACACTCACACACACTCAGCATCTGGGTCTGTATTTACGCTGGAGCGTCTCTCTCTCCCTAAAGCAGCTCATGATGAATAACAGCAGGTCAGGTTCAGTGTTTGCCGTCCTCATGTCAGGAATATGAGATTGTGTTCTCAGCTCATGAAGTGAACTCATCATAATAATAACAATAACAATAATAATCCCCCCAGTAAAGGGAACATCTCTCCATCTCTCCATCTCTCCATCTGCTCTGTTCTTTATTCTGCTGTTTTCAGGCCGAGAGGAACTGCCTCCTCTTCCTGTCGCCTCATTCTCACATCCTGCTTCAGTCCCACCGCGACCTCTGACCTGCAGATCTCTCGCTGTCCCACACACACACACTGGAGTGGAGGAGGATGGTGTGTGTTGGATGCGGTGCATGTTTTTTCTGGGAAATGTGCTGTTATTCTGCAGAAGTTTACAGACACACACACAGTCAAAGCCTCTAGAGACACAGAGACCGAAGGGATTTATTTAGTTTATGAAATGTTAAAGGGTTAGTTCTCCCCAAAATGAAATGTATGTCATTAACTCCTTTGTGTGTTCAGTCCTCAGATAAAGATTGGAACGGTTATCAGCGAATTGATTCATGATTCGAATCTTTATTTGAGGATTGAACACAAACGCGGAAGAGAAGTCAATGCTGAATAAAGTCGTAGTTTTTGTTATTTTTGGACCCAAATGTATTTTGGATGCTTCAAGAGACTCTAATTAACCCACTGATGTCTCATATGGACTACTGTGATGATGTTTTTATTCCCTTTCTGGACATCGACAGTATAGTGTGCATACACTTGCATACGCTCTCGGACTAAATATAAAATATCTTAAACTGTGTGTGAAGATGAACGGAGGTCTGACGGGTGTGGAGCGACATTAGGGAGAGGAGTTAATGACAGACATTTCATTTTTGGCTGAACTAACCCTTTAAATTATTTACTTCATTTATTAACTGTGCTGTTATTCTGCAGAAGTTTACCGACACACACACAGTCAAACGCCTCTAGAGACACAGAGACCGAAGGGATTTATTTCAAACATCACATCTGTCACATTAAAATGCCTATTTATGCAAATGGCCAGCCAGTAACCCACTAATAGCAAAGATTTTTTGATTACATTTTTTCTTTCAATTCATTGTTTTGCTTTTGTTTTGTGGACTGGAGAGGTTAAGATCTAAAAAATGACAATGTTTCGACATCATCTCAAGAAATAAAGGAAAACATGCAGCACACACATTTTATCTTGATATATATATGTACTCATGTCTTGTGGCAGTGTAACACACACACACGTTTGTAACACACACACAGTTATGAGTTTGCTGCCCCCTGCAGGACACAGAGCTCACACTGCAATTCTACAATATTACATATTTTACACACTATGGGCCCTATTTTAAAGGTGCACTATGTAGTATTTTTGCAGTAAAATATCCAAAAACCACTAGGCCAGTGCTATATATTTTGTTCAGTTGAGTACCTACAATATCTCAGAAGTTTCCAACTATTTGTAAATTGTGAGAAAATTGCTATTTTAACTCAGGACAGGGACGTGTCAGCATAGCGTTTGAGAGAGTCGCCTGTCTAACGCGTCATATCTGCGCTACCCTCGGTTTCGGCTTTTATTCGGCAGGAGCGCTTTACTCTTAGCAGTGTGAACAAGTGAACGCACGGAGTAACGTCATAACATCGTTTTAGACACACTTAAATGTGTCTAATATGATAAACAGAGCTGCTTTACCTCATAATCATAACCGGAAGAGCGGATCAGTGCAGGCGCCCGGCGACTGTCTCCCGTCCCGTCATAATTAAAGTCCCGGTATTCGCGAGGCGGGTATTTGTTTAACAATCGCTCCAGCGACCGTGCTCAGCTCCTCAACACTCGCTCCTGCTCTGCTTTAGACTACAGTAACGTTAATAACCGCATGCATGAACGTGATTTCTGCCCGAGTCCTATTTCCCACCGGCTGTGATGAGAAGACCACATCTCCCAAGATGCTGCGCTCACACTTTGCGTCATTAAACTACGCATTTGTTTTGAATAGGCGCCCTCCAGTGGACGGAAAGCTGCATAGTGCACCTTTAACGATCTGAAACGCAAGTGTTAAAGCGTGAAGCGCAAGTAACTTTGTGGGCGGGTCTCGGCGCTGTTGCTATTTTCCCGGCGGGATAAATGGCTCTTTCGCCCGGCGCAAATCTAAAATGGGTTGGTCTGAAGTAGCTTCATTATTATGGAGTTGTGTTGTATGGGGATGGGAGAAGCCCACCCAAAATAGCGTCAGTTAAACTGTTTTTTCAGTTTTTCAGCCGATTTTTTTTCCTGGTTCTTGACGGACAAACCAGTTTGTCAGATGTCCTTATATACAGATATGTCTTGCCACTATTGGGCAAACAGGTCTGATCCTTAATTACTACAATTAGCCTGAATAATTTGTAAGCTAGATTTATGCCTATTTTTTCACATCTTCGTGGCACACCACAATGATTTCCGTCATCTCATGTGTTCATATTTTTTAGTGTAACAATTTATGATTTGCAAAAATAACTGTTGCATCTGTGTAGATTACATGAGCAAAGTGTCTGCGCGTTGTGCACGCTATACATTATGGTCAAGCATGCGCAATTACATAAAAAATGTAGTACATACTTTTATTCAAGTAAAAGTTATTCAAAGTTTTACTTGAGTACAAGTAAGAAAGTACTACATTTGTAATGTAATTAAGTATTAAAGTATTTAAAAAAAAACTTTGATTAAAGTATTAAAAAAACTTTTATTTATGAAATGTAGTGCAGTAAAAAGTAAGACATTAGCCCGTATATTATGCTTTGGAGTAAAAGTTTTCTAAAGAAAAACACTGATACTAACATAGATTTTCAATTGAATTAAATACGTTTCACTGCTTAACCACACAAGGCATTTCAAGTTATACACAGTTATACACTTTCAAAAATGAATTTATAACCCAAAAAAAAAAAGTGCCTCTTAAATGTGTATCACTTTTAGCAGTGTTTTATGTAACTTAAAAGGCTTTCATGTAAAATCTAAATCGTGTGTTAGACCACTGTGTGTGTGTATGGGAAGTGTTGGGTAGGCCAAATCCAGGCGGAAATCTCCCAAAATTTGTCCCAGAGCTAAGGAGGTTGAATATTTGTTTAGTTCTTACAAAAGCTTGCTTCCTCAGAAGTCGAATTTGGTCTTATAGGATTATATTTGATGTAATGATCATGAGTAGGCTATAACAACAGGAACAGGCAGCTTTCACAACCAATGAGAAACCGTTCGGCACGCCCATTACTCCAAGCTGCAGTTACCCAAACTTGGTTAAAAACCATTCAGTCATTTCGTTGCCTTAAAGGGTTAATTCTGTCATTAATGACTCACCCTAATGTCGTCCAACTGCAAAGATTCTCTCGACCACAGGGCTCGTAACGTCTTCATCAAGCAAACACAATGATTTATTTCTCATCCACCAGCGAATGACTGCAATATTATTTCTGTAGTACATGGCCCGCTGGATCGGTCGATATAAGCGTGAACCGCGCGCACACGCACACACACACACACACACACACACACACACACACACACACACACACACACACACACACACACACACACACACACACACACACACACACACACACAGACACACACACACACACACACACACACACACACACACACACACACACACACACACACACACACACACACGTGCGCGCCCAGATCAAGAAAGAATTTCTACAGACGTATTGGTCTGGTACAGCCCCAGGACTAGTACTATTACATATAAAAAAGACATTTTACTCACATAAGTGTGTTGCACGATTCCTGTCGGATCCGATATTGAAGGCACAACATTGTGTCTGCAAACGATTCCGCAGTGAAATGAAGCGAACACACAAACGGTCTTCCCCACGTGAGCTGAAGCTTCATTAAAAATAAATGAAGTATCACACATTCCTAATAGTTTGCCCCAAAAGACAATAAAAACACCCAATATTGTAACTCACCCTCATGTTGTTCCAGAAACCTGTATTAGTTAGAATGTCAGGAACTAAAATATGTTGGGGCTTCTTCTTTTCTTTTTTTTGATATTTTATTCTTTTTTATTATAAAGATCTTGCACATTTGTCGGTTTACATTGGAGGCAAACTTTCCTGGCATTTATCTGCAAAAGGCACTAGCATAATTACTCAAGAACAGGAATACAGTGTGAACTATACTTGTTAATTATGCACTTTTCCAAATATATAATTTAGTCCAGGAACAAAAGAGGATTAGTATTAGGTATTGCCTCTTATACACGTTGACCTTTTGTAAAAGCATGTAGACAAAATCACAAAAAATATATAAAAAACAATAATAATAATAAAAATAAAATAAAAAAATTAAATAGATTAGAGAAAAAAACAACAACAACACAACTATATACAAGGGTACAAGTGGGTAAAATTGTGCAAGTAGGTAAAATCTTGTATTTTACTTACTACAGTTTGATTTTATCCTCTCTCTCCTGTTATCCACTCCATTTTGCCCTTGTTACTCAAATCTCAGATGAGATCTGGTCTTATTGCTCTTATATATTCTGTCCAGTTGGACCATAAACGAATACATTTTTCCTTTTCTAATCTTAAGGCCATAGTGAGTCTCTCCATTATATATATTTGGTATAGAGTATTGTGCCATTGGGCTTCTTCTTTTCAACATATAAAGTCAGATTTGTAACGTCATGGCCCGCCCCAGTTACCGGGGTCCAGAACTGCCACTGGACAATCTGTAATATGTTTGATATTGCTGTATTATGCTAAGCTGTCAATCATGACGGAGCTAAATGTCACAGTGACGCATATTTTAAACACTGAGACTAAACATATTTAGGGGATTCTGTGAGCATTGGCTGATTAATTAGTCAACCGTCTGAATTAAGAAGAACAGACTGACCTTTACACACTCAACAAAATTAACTTGCGCTCTGGTTAGTTGTACTCAAATCATACTTGTTCCCATTACTTAAAAAACTCATGTAACTAAATTAACTTAAGTTTACTGAGTTGTTTCTACTAAACATGAGTATTGTCAGCCTTACTTAATAAGTGTTTGTTCGGTCAACTTAACATTGTTGAGAGAAAAACTGGCCAGTGGATCTGAAGTTCCCAGCATACTTTGCAAGGGACTGCATTAGGAGAGTAAATTTTAGGATTAAAGTGTTATTTTACGTGTTTTTCACTAAAAGGAAAGATGTTTTTAGTGTATGTTAGTGTTTAATGTTCAGTTATGTTGGACCTTTAGAGGAGTTTCTGTAATTATGGTTACTATTATGCTGAAGAACACATTAATTAGTTGGACATCCTGCCCTCAGTTATTTGTAATTTTGTTTTTAAACATTTACTTGTAGAAGAAGTAGTTAATTTAATAAGGTAAATAAAATCGATAAATGTGTTCAGCTAACATAATTAACTTTTATAAATGAAACATGACATTATTAAGTAAACTAAACACAAATATAATGTAACAGTGACAAATTCAAATTGTTTGTATTACTTAAAGAAATTTTGTCAGCTTTACTTGACATTCTTTTGTTCATATAACTAAATTGTTATTTGTAACACTTACTCAATATAGTTGTGTGGAACCACTTGACGCTAGTTTTTTAAAGTAAATTCAACGAATAATTGTTTTGAGTGTATGATCAACATGAGCGTGGACCTTTAGGATTTATTGCCTGTGTTCCATGAGAGAATACAGGAGCTCATCCGTGCCATTTTTAATGGTCTGGTGTTCTTTCACAGGTTGGTTCCACAATAAATCAAGCAGAGGATCTATTAGCCGAAGTCTAAATTTATTAAACTAAATAAACAAATTAAACAATAAACACTCAGGCACAGGCAAAGTAGCAACACAAACCACCCTTAACATTGAAGACTGTCACAATTAGGCCTACGTTTCGTCATATCTACCGGTTCTTGTTTATCCCTGATTAGTTTATCATCTCCACCTGTTTCTAACTAGTTCCCTCCATTACCTTCCCTGCATCCCAATTCGCAAACTATCCATACTAAATAGTATTCGAAAATAGAATGTCCCAAATCGTAGTATGTTGAAAAGAGCATGCCAAAGATTCCCGGATGGTTTACTATTTCCGGTCCGAATTCGAAGTACTGATCGATGTGCACTCAAACGGCTGATATTACCCATAACCCATTACGAGTTGGACGAGGATTTGAGAAGAACTACAAACACGGATAAAAAGCGCAAAAAAAACTACAAACATGACGGCTGTGCGAGTCCGACGGTTAAGTAGAGAAGTTTAGATAGAGCGGTTTGAGTGACCAATTTTCAGTATTTAACCCGACAAAAATATATTTATTCAGTGCTGTCCACATTATATTTCATCTGCCGCAGCATTGACAACTTTTGTAATGACACGTTTGGCCATTAACTTTTAAATGCATCATTATATTTAAACTGCAAACACAAGGAGAGTCTCTGCATTAAAGACACACACAAGGCAGATCAACGAGCGGCTCCATTTCTCTCCGATACGGCAGGAGATTAAACTGAATGTGGAGGATTTAAACTGTGACGAATCTGACGATGATTGACATGGCAGATAAACGGTGACGGGATGCTCGTAACTAATCGACAGAGTCCGTTAAAGATGGCGAAGTAGTCCCGAAGCTTGCATACTCTTCTGCTACACACTCAAAAGTATATACTTTTTCTTCACAAAAAGAATTCATACTTTTAAGACTTAGTATAAGTTGGCAAATTTGTGATTCGCAGAGCTTTATACTCCCTGTTCTGTTCAGTTCTTCGTTGGTTATTGTTTGTCTCCACATGTCTGTGTGAACGTGGTCTGTGCCTTCAATACTTGTATTTGGATTAAAGACCGCTCTGATCCTGTAACAATATACAGACAATGGAATAATGTTGAAAAGATGAAGGAATATAAAATCCAAGAAGCTGTAGAAGTAGTTGGAAAAAGGTCATTATAATGGGATTTCAGATTCTCACTATCTAAAACATGCTACCAGATATTTACAAGGAAGAGAATTAAAGAGAATAAAATGCTAAAATTATATGGGACTTCTTTAGAGAAAGCGTCAAAATGTAAGTATCTAGAATTGTGGTTGGATGACAAATGAATCTGGAAGGAACATATAATTATATATTAAAGAAATGAGGTAAAGTTTTAAATTTAATGAGAGCAGTAGCAGGACAACATTGGGTCTGACGAACAGTCATTAAAGGGCGTTTATAATGGACTTATGAGATCAACATTAGACTATAGATGCATTGTTTATGAGTCAGCATCGTCAACATTGTTAAAGAAACTAGATGTTATGCAAGGTATGGAATTAAGAATAATTTTAGGAGCAGTTAAAACCACACCTATTGCAGAATTGCAAGTAGAAACATCAGAAATGCCATTATTCATAAGATGACCAAAATTGCCTATGGCATACTGGATAAATCTACAGGGACAAAGGGATTAATCACCCTGTAAGGGAAGTCCTGAATGAATGCTCGGAAATTTCAAAAGCACAAGTTAAAGGCTTTGCATGGAAAATAAAGGGGTGGGTTAATTAAAAATATTTGCAACAATAGTTGTAATATCCTACACTTTGGATACTAGCTTAACCTGAAATTGACATAAAATGACACAATAACAGAAATGAAATGGATGAAGTTGTTAGTATAAACAAATATGTTAACTCTTTACCCGCCAAACACAGATTTTTCCGTTATTTGTGAGAAAACACTTCCCGGCCAAAAACTGCATTTTCCGTGTTTTCACTGTTAGACACTAGGGGGCGCTATTGAGAATCTTCTGAATGAGCACAGAGTCTCCTGATCAAAACACACACGAGGAAGACACAGTAAAACAAACGATCGTATGTAAGCAGATGCATATGCAAAATAATGTGATCATCAACTTTAAACATCATATAAATCAAAACCTGATGAGATGTGGACCCAGGACGAGCTACAGGACTGAAGCATTATTTTTGACTTGATCTCCTCCATCTGTGTTTGATCATCACTAAATCTGGAGTCTTTCACAAACACGTGGCTTTTGGTTCAAAATGTTGGAATGAAGCTAGAATAAAACGTTTTTTTTTTTCAGCTCTTTCTTTTGATATATTGCATGCTCAGATATTCATAAAAAAATATTCTATGGACTGTTACATTTTTTTTTGTGAAAATGGTCAAAAACCCTGGCAGTGGCTGGCAAAGTTTTTTTTAAACATGTATAAAAGAGTATATAAATAAGTCACATTACTCACTTCAAATATTTACAGATGGGTTGAAGAGATATAGAGACTGCATTCTGTGTTCCAGAGTTTAAGGTGAGGAAGGCTGGAAGGAAAACATCAGTATATACGGCTGAGATGACAGCTATTCTAATGGCACAAGTGGGTTTATAAAGTTAGACCTGATAAAGTAATAATATGCTCTGATTCAAAAGAAGTTATAGGGAGTTTAAAATCATTGGAAACCTCGCTTCATCAATGATTGTAGAGCCGCTGTAGTGAGATGGGCTTTGTAACGACGTCTTTAGTGCCTTTATGGGTCTTGAGAGAGGAAATGAGATTGGTGTCAATGAAGGCCTTTCTGAGCCATCGGATTTCAACACTAATATCTTCATCTGTGTGTGAAGATGAGCGGAGGTCTGACGGCTGGCCAACCACAGGAGGAATTAATCACACAATGCACATTTTTGGGTGAACTGACCCTTCAACGAGTGCTAAGTCAAAAGGATCTCACAGATCCCGAATAGGCGCTCTCTTTATAAATAAACCACAGATTTGAGCTTTAAACAAGTACATACTCGCATGAAAGTCTTAAAACTACATTCTGTAACACAATAGCAGTAGTATTATTACATTACACTGGGTTTCTCATACACTATTGAGGCTTGTTGGTTGGTGAAATATATTATAGGTGGGACTATTTTTTGCCGGGGGTCTGGGGATTCTCCCCCAGAATTTTTTATTTATTTCGTAGATGTGATTTCCTGCATTATGGTGTGTTTGAGGCCATGTTCCTTGCCTATACCAATAAAAGAACTCAAACCAGACAATACTAATAGTCTAATAAAAAAGACAATATTAATTTACCTGCCATAGAAATCAACAGTTTCCCAGTTAATGATAATGAACAAGTTTATTATGCTCCGTGTCCAGATAGGAAAAAGTACAAACGCATAACGATAAATTATATTAGATGTATGTTTGAGGTCTGTGTCCACGAGCTATCACACTTGTTTTAAACAGTGAGCAAGGGAAGCTAAAAATTGCCGGCTAGTTAGCCAAGCCTTTCGATCGAACCGACCTCGGGAAAAGCTCCTTTTGTAGGATTTCTCCTTTTCTCGCGCCTATTCCCTTCTGGCTTGTCTAGTCCGAGTTCTTTTACAGCGAGTTTTTCTGCTAATGTTCTTCTTTCGTAGCAATTTAACTTACTGTGTAACTCTTTTAGTTTATTCTTAGCTAAAAACACTTAGTTCTTTCAAAAATATATGTGCTCATTAATGTATATTTACTTCTTTCAAGTAATAAAGTATTCTCGTAAGTTTATAATATGCCATTGAAAACACATACGGGTGAGGGGTTCGAATGCCGGTCGCCATGTTGCTCCTCCATCTTGAAAGTACAGTAGCCAAAGAGGGACATACCTGTAAATTCAAGCTTCGCCTTTCGCGTTTAACACTCGATGGCACCGTGTCGAATGTGAAGAGGGGGATTGCCATGTTAATCTTGGACTAAATCGGCCACCGTAGGAGTTAAAACGAAATCAGAATTGAGAGGAACAGAAACTAATATTCACTGGATGGTCATAAACCTTTACACCGCTAGATGGGGGAAAATATCACACAGTGGAGCTTTAATTTGGGGTAAGTTCGACTCCCACGACTGCATTAGTTCTCCTCGACTTCGCCCGCGCCGCTGCCAGGCTGAATGTCCCGAGGTTCAGCAGTGCACTGCTCTAATCTCAGAGCTACGGGCCATATTTTCAGCGCCCCAAAACCGTAAAATCCGACGACGAGATTGGTGAAAATTAACTTTTTTTGCGTACCTACTGGAGTCTAAAGTTAAACCATTATTATTACACGGCTCTGTGAAATACTTGATTCTGATTGGTCAATCGCGCATTCTAGCGGTAAGTTATTTCCAGATAACACACACCCGCTCATACGGGTACTACGAGATGTCTTGACCGGTACTACTTCTATGCTTAACGCTGGCGCCATCTTGTGGCTTAAGCAGCCGTGGGTTACAATGGAAGACTTCAAGGCAGGTTTCCTTTATAACGTTTTTAATATAGATCTTTTTCTTACACAACGCATCGATTCGAATCAGAAGGCTCTATTAACCCATCGGAGCTGTGTGGAGCACGTTATTTGATGGACAGCTGCATTTTTATGGACTTCAAACACAACTACAACTAGCCTACTGCTTGGATTAACGTTAGCATGGATTTTTAAATATAACTCCGATTGTATTTGTTTGAAAGAAGAATGTCATATACACCTACGAAAACTTGAGGG
The DNA here is from genome assembly GCF_024679245.1 of Pseudorasbora parva. Classification (NCBI taxonomy): domain Eukaryota; kingdom Metazoa; phylum Chordata; class Actinopteri; order Cypriniformes; family Gobionidae; genus Pseudorasbora; species Pseudorasbora parva. Next base: position 43,272,778 of record NC_090190.1, read on the forward strand.
TGAGTAAATCATAGACTTGGTTTCATTTTTGGGTGAACTAACCCTTTCAGCATTCATTTTCAACATTTAGCAAGGGCAATAGGGCATATGTCAAATCTTCAGCAATAGATAAAGGCTTAAAGCAGGTTGGATCTGTTTTCCTTCGCGGAAGCTTTGCGTAAGAGCTATATATTTAATCTAAATATTTAATCTCGAGACAATATTTTGTGTCTAATTAATATTTATTTGAGACTAGTAGCCGTGTAATAAGCGGGATAATGTCCACCCAGCCGGTTGTTATCTCAGAATAAACCCCTTCAGAGCGACGCTCCGCTTCGCGTCGGGGTCCTGATCACTCTGTCGGGGTTTATTCTGCGATAACAACCGGCTGGGTGGACATTATCCCTTACTTAGCATATAATTAATACACATTATGTTTCAAAACGAGAGATTATTTAAAAATAATTAATAATAGTAAAAATAAAAACAGGCAGGCAGGTCGGCGGGAGGTCGGCGCCCCAGCTATGGACGAGCCGCTGCTGGATACCGGTCTGCCTGAAGTATCCTCTCGATGCATCCTCAATAAAACGGGCGGATTAAGGACACATCTGGGGATTTGAACTGTATTTGGCTAGAACTTTAAATTGGGCTGTGACTGATGACGATTCACAAGTTCATGAGAACTCAAGTACAGACTAGGGTTTTTTTTAAAGTCGACATTTATGTGATGTAAGTCGAGTCAACGTCGACTAGTTGCTGATAACGTCATTAATGAAAAAATAAGCCTGAGCCTCGATGCTGTTGAAATCAGAGCCTGCATGTCAGTAATAGTTTATCCTGTTGCGCCCTCTTTAGGCCAACGACTACTCGACGTCAAGCTTTAAGCGTCATGGCAGAGCATTAAGGTCGACTAGTTGGTGCAACCCCAAGTACAGACAAGAACGCATATTGAGAAACGGTTCTTGTCTCATATTGATGTTGTCCCAACCCAATGGTGATGAGAGTTATTGTCAAGTCTGTTCATGTCAAGTTGGCCCAGTCAAGCCAAATTCATTGTTTTTTTCACAACAGGAATGGCAACATCTGTCAGAAGCGGAAGCATTTTCAGAGTTTTACTGTGCACTAATTTACACCAGGGCATAACACAAGTCAGAAAACTCAAGCATTTAAGTGTTTAATATTTCTAGTTCCTATATAATATTTACAGCACATTATGAGTATCCTAAACATGTTGGGAACCTGTGGTGACCTGTGTTTCTGATCAAGGTGAGTGAGCTTTAGTCAGGTGAGCTGATTTTGAGTTACTTCCTCATCAACTAAAATAACCTTGAAATGCTTTCTTATAGCAAATATATTGTAAAACCTTAAACATTAAGTACTTAATTAATGAAACATTGTCTTTTTGGTGGGCTCATGCCCTATGTGCTTAATCTAGCGGTGTAACGGCACACATATCTGACGGTTCGGTACCTCGGTTTTGAAGTCACGGTTCGGTACGATTTCGCTACAGCAGTTTTAAAAAATTACTTTTTATTTATTTTTATTCAACAGTGGTTTACTGACAAATTGTGTCTGTCCTTAAATTAATTCAATTATAACTAAAAGTTTCTTAAAGATAATGCTGTAAATATTTGGAGTTCTTACTTAGGCTATTGTAATATTAAAGGTTAACAACACAGCCTTTAACTATTAACCTTAATTCAGTTATTTATTTGTAGATATAATAATCAACACTCATAAGCTTCACATAAGGCAGTTTTTGCATTGCTTCTAAATCTAATAATATTTTTTTTCCTCCAATTTGTTGTTGATATGTAATCATTTATACACAGTGGCTGTAATTTATAGACAAGTACAAATTATTGTCTTGTTTTGGGAAAAAATAACTCATAATTAAGAGAGTTTTTGCTTAAAATAAGCTAAATAATCCGCCAGTGGGGTGAATAAAATAATGTTGTTTTAAGATTATTTTTCTTAGCCCATTGGCAGATTATTTATCTTATTTTAAGCAAAAACTCTCTTACTTTTGAGTTATTTTTCCCCAAAACAAGACAATTGCTTTTACTTGTCTAGTGAATACTTCTTGTTTCAAGAATTTTTAGATGTTTGGACTAGAAACAAGACAAAAATACTAAGTAAGACAAGCATTTTTTGCAGTGTAATAGCTGTGGACACTGGATGACTTCTGAGGTAAATGTGATGCTACGGGACATTGTTCTCAAGCTGTTTTGTCTTTCCGTGGTTAAAATCCCGATTGAGTGATTGATTACATGACATACGATACATACATGTACGATACATACATCAACACACCTTAACTCTAAAACAGGCAATGTAACCCACAAGTTACATACTCTTTAGTGTCTCATTTTGGACATAAGAAAGATTTTTTTCATCAAATCCTTTTATCATTTATCATAGCCTGGTCTGTCTTGAGTATTTTGGTCAAATTATTTGTTTCAAGCTTTCTGTGATCAGTTAGTCAGCCTGTCCTATAAACCATTCAGATATTGTGATGAATAAATATATATTAATCTTAATTTTTATCTGAAAACAACTGCTAATAATAATTGTAAACATTGTCTTAAGATGTTGAAAAAGAAAATCAAGTTATATGTTGCTAATGCTAAGTTATGTAACTCCCAGGTCACTTTGCCTGTTTAGGGTATAAAAAGGATCATCCACAGTATTATCAATGAATGATAGATGATGATGATGATGAGAGATTTTATAAAGATATGTATTAACAAAAACAGACCCTCTATTTTGCATGTATTACATTCATTTTAATTACTTTATTAAAACTTAAAGGGTAAAAAAATGGGGGAAATGTTTTATTACTTTTAAACAAATAAGTTACAGAGTAAACTTCAAGGAAATAAAATTAAAAATTCAATGACTCATCAGACTAACCCGAGCAGCTCATGAAGACTGAATGAATCATGGATGACACACACACACACACACACACACACACACACACACACACACACACACACACACACACACACACACACACACACACACACACACACACACACACACACACATTCAGGATGCATGCTTTTTTAGTTAATGGAACTAATTAGATTTTACTGTGTAACTGTGTGCTATAAATCATTTCTTAAGCATTATTAAATCGTTAATTCATCATATATAAAGCATTAATAGACATCAATAAGCAATTTATAAATAGGGCTATAAATTATTGATTTATAAGGAAATCTATAATGTGTTTAATAATTGTATATTCATTCTTTATTAGTGATCAATTTATTATTTCTAAATGAGGTTCCATTATTTACAAACTCATCATTTAGGAGTTGTTAGTGGTTCATAAGATCATTTTGAAAGTTTAAGAAAGCAAAAGCTGAAACTTTTTGTTTTGTTTGTTTGTTTGTTTGTTTGTTGTAAAAACATATTTGCATACTGTGCTCTATTAACATCGAATTGTTACAGCACTTGCAGGCTGTTGCCCTTATTTGTTTAGTTGATTACATTTCTCTCCTCTTTTGTAAGTCACTTTGGATAAAAAAAATCTGGTAAATGATTAAATGTAAATATATTTGTTGTATTTAGGCACTCCTGTAATCCAGTGTTTGCACGTATATTTTTATTCAGCAATATTTACATTTTTATATCAGATTGCAGAGGCTTATATTCATGGTATGTTTTCCTGGAAGTGTACAGGAATTGTTTTATTTTCTAAGACATTGAAAATATTATTTTGTAATTTTATATCAAGTCACTAGTTGTACAGTTTAATTTTTGCTTCTTGAAATAAATATTTCTATTTTCTTTATCACTCTGTGTTGTGTTTATGTCCTTTTTCTGTTTGGAAGAGAACTAAACCTTTAATTCTCCTTTTTAAAAGCTTCAGGAGGCATAAATAGTCTTCACTTTAGATGAGCTCACAGAAATAGTTAACTGACAACTATTAAATGTTTTATAACTACCTGACTTAATCATGTACATTTTAAAAATGTATATTTTAAATAGTTTTTAATTGTTTACATACACTTTCTAAACAATCTTATGAACCACTGACAACTCTTAAATAACTTTTTTGTAATGTAATACTTAATTTATATCAATTGATAATAGATAATGTATGGATATACAATTATTAAACACATTATAGATAAGCTTATAAACCAAGAATAAAACATGTATAGCTTTATTTAAAATCTGCCTATTAATGTCTATTAATGCTTTATAAATGATGAATTTAATATTTACTAACGCTTAACCAATGATTCATAGCGTGCAGTTATTATAAAGTGTTACCAAGAATTATTGTCTCTATTCTAATGTATCTGCTCTATTAATGTCAATCCCACAGAGAGATGAAAATCGCCAGAGCCCAGCTGTGTGTCCAGGAAGAGTGACCAGTCTGAGCACAAAATAATAATGCCTAAGGGAAAACACACACCAGCTGTTCCAAGGTATATAATAATTATAAAACATATTTCTGTTTATAATAGGTGTGACAGACAGATGGACAGACAGACAGACAGACAGACAGACAGACAGACTGATAGCTAGATAGAAGACAGACAGAGAGACAGACAGACAGAGAGACAGACAGACAGACAGACAGACAGATAGATAGATAGATAGATAGATAGATAGATAGATAGATAGATAGATAGATAGATAGATAGATAGATAGATAGATGGACGGACGGACGGACGGACGGACGGACGGACGGACGGACGGACGGACGGACGGACGGACGGACGGACGGACAGACAGACAGACAGATAAATAGATAGATAGATAGATAGATAGATAGATAGATAGATAGATAGATAGATAGATAGATAAATAGATAGATAGATAGATAGATAGATAGATAGATAGAAAGATAGATAGATAGATAGATAGCTTAAACTGGTCTGTGTTCGAAAACACAAACATGCAGGATGATAAAACAGCATTTTTAAGAATAGTAATTTATTTGTTTTCAAGGGGATAAACATTTATGGCCATAAATGGCTTACAATCAGGGGATTCTAGTGGGTTTAAATACTTTGATCTGTGATAATGTGAACCAGTTCCACCTTCCCCTAAAGATCACATCATCTGCACAGCGGTTCAAGACTCAGTGTGTGTCAGAGAAGACAACAGTCTATACCCTCACCAGTCAGCACTTACACTGAAGTACACACTGCAATGTGCAATACCTGTTATAGATTATGTGTAAACACATTTACAACAATTTCTGAATCCCCTAATCTAAAGTGTACACCCTTCATCACATATATGAATATATGGTATAGCATACCACTTAAAAATGTATTAATGTATTAACTAATAATTTATAACTGAATGTAATTATAAATTGTTACCATTGTAAATGTCTTTAATGTTTATTTGACAAATATTACAACTAATTCACTTAATCTGTGGTAACGAAAGCTAAAACTTTCCATGTGCCACTACGGGAAGAAGAAATTGTCTAACTTTGGCTGTTTTTAACATTAATGAATGCAAGTGGCAAATCTCACCAATCAGTAAGGCTGAAGTTGAACACACCTATAAACTAAGTTAGTGCTTCTCAATCTTATCCTGAAGGTCCAATCAATACACATTTTGTGTCTTCATCAACAGGCAAAGATCAATCCCACAGAAGCCCAGAGATGTGTTCGTGAAGAGGAGCCAGACTATGAAAGAGTGGGAAACATTCAGAGAAAGACACACGTCAACTGATCTGAGGTACAATATTTCTGTCTAGAGAGAATCACCATGTGTGTTTGAAACCATGAGCCAATCATCTCTTTCTCTACCAGTTTAAGCATAAAACATAATGAGTTTTACATATATGAACATATATAAACTTTAGAGAGTATGTTGACAGATACAGTACAGCTGACTGAAATGCATCATCTCTTATTTAATGTCTGAATCAGTGGAGAGATATCAGTAAAACAGCTTGTGAACAACGTGATGTTACAATTACCCCAATAGTTAACCATCATTCATAGTTCATTAGTAAACTAGAACAAATAACACTGAAAATGGTCATTTTGTTAAATATTTATTTTACAGCATTAGTTGTGAGTTTTATTTTTTCCTTCAAAAATGTACATGTACCTGAAGTATTTCCAAATGAATTAACAAAATCAAACTGAAAACAGAATTAATTCATGAAATCTATATCAATGCTCATGGACAACTCCAATGACTTGTTCTCCTCTTCATACCCAGAGCACTGTTAAAGCATGCTATTGTGTAATTATTTATTGAACTAGTGTCCATTTATTTTACTACAATTTAGCGCTATAATTCGTGTTGTATTCTATTATTTTCCAAAGCACGTTTAAATCAAATATGCAGAAGAAGTTTCAGCGTCTGCATGAAGGAACAGCAAAGCAGAGAAACCCAACACTCCTGAATGAGATCTACACAGAGCTCTACATCACAGAGAGTGAAAGTGGAGAGATCAATAATGAGCATGAGGTGAGACAGATTGAGACGCAGTCCAGGAGAGCAGCAACAGAGGACACACCAATCAAATGCAATGACATCTTTAGACCTTTACCTGGACAAGACAAACCCATCAGAACTGTGCTGACAAAAGGAGTCGCTGGCATTGGAAAAACAGTCTCTGTGCAGAAGTTCATTGTGGACTGGGCTGAAGGGAAAGAGAATCAGGACGTCCAGCTCATATTTCCACTTCCTTTCAGAGAGCTCAACTTGATGAAGGACAAAACACTCAGTCTTTCACATCTTCTTCATGTATTTTTCCCCGAAACAAAAAGAAATCAAATATCCAGTGATGAATATAAAGTGTTGTTCATCTTTGATGGTCTGGATGAATGTCGTCTGTCTCTGAACTTTGAGAGCAAAGTGAAACTGTGTAATATATCTGAATCAGCCTCAGTGGACATGCTGCTGATGAACCTCATTAAGGGGAATCTGCTTCCCTCTGCTCTCATCTGGATCACCTCCAGACCAGCAGCAGCTGATCTCATCCCCTCTGAGTGTGTCCATCGAGTGACAGAGGTACGAGGCTTCAATGACCCACAGAAGGAGGAATACTTCAGGAAGAGGATCAGTGATCAGAGTCTGGCCAATACAATCATCACACACCTGAAGTCCTCAAGGAGTCTCCACATCATGTGCCACATCCCAGTGTTCTGCTGGATCTCAGCCACTGTTCTAGAGAAGATGTTGAGTGAAGCAGAGAGAGGAGAGATTCCCAAGACTCTCACTCAAATGTACACACACTTCCTGATCATTCAGACCAACATCAAACATGAGAAGGACTACAAGAAGAAAAGGAAAGTTGAAGACATGATTCTCAAACTGGGGAAACTGGCTTTCCAGCAGCTTGTGAAAGGCAACCTGATCTTCTATGAGGAAGACCTGAGAGAGTGTGGCATTGATGTGACAGAAGCATCAGTGTACTCAGGATTGTGCACTCAGATCTTCAGAGAGGATTTGGGCTTGCATCAGGGGAAAGTCTTCTGCTTCGTTCATCTGAGCATCCAGGAACATCTAGCAGCTCTATATGCACACATCTCCCAAATAAAAAAGCATAGAAATGTGTTTGTATCAAAATTCTGTAACTGGTTAAAATATCACTCATTATCTGAGCTGCATCAAAGAGCTGTGAATGAGGCTTTAGAGAGTAAGAATGGACATCTGGAGCTTTTCCTGCGTTTCCTTCTGGGTCTCTCATTGGAGTCCAACCAGTCTCTCTTACGAGAACTACTGACACAGACAGGAAGCTGCTTCTACAAAAAAGAGAAAACAGTTCAGTACATCAAACATAAAATCAGGAAGAATCACTCTCCAGAGAGATCCATCAATCTGTTCCACTGTCTGAATGAACTGGGTGATGATTCACTGATGCAGGAGATCCAAGATTATCTGAAATCTGGAAAAATAGGAGAAACCAAACTCTCCTCTTCCCAGTGGTCAGCTCTGGTCTATGTGTTGCTGACATCAGAGCAGAAGATGGATGTTTTTGGAGCACAAAATACAGCAGATGAAGTTCTTCAGAAGCTGTTGCCTGTGGTTAAAGAATCCAGATCAGTTCAGTAAGTTACACTACAAATCAGAAAAGTAAATCATTACACTAATATAACATGATCACATTTATGATTTCAGCATTAGCATTCATACCAAAGGGAAAGTTTTCCCATAATCCCATCACTGGCAATGAGCAGGAGAGTGTGTTACTAAAGCATCGGAGGAGGTGTGTGTGTGTGTGCTGTAGATCCTGAACTGAGAGGCTAAAGAGTGTCATTGTTCTCTACAGGTTGAGTGACTGTGGTGTTACAGATAAAGGTTGTGTTGCTCTTACTTTAGCTCTGAGATCAAACCCCTCACACCTGAGAGAACTTGATCTGACATCTAATAAACTAAGAGATTCAGGAGTGAAGCTGCTTTCTGATGGTCTAAAGGATCCTCACTGTAAAGTGGAGAAACTGTGGTAAGACATTTTCTTCATCCTGTCAGTTTTATTTTGTGATTAACCGTTTTAATGCTTATTGTACCCGAGCTGGACATTGACATCACTGTTTTCTCTAGAGCTGCTTTATAGATGAAATTAACTAGTTTAATTATTGAAGAGCTGTACAACAGAAATGAATCAACACTGAACTGACTTCAGCTGAACACTGACACTATTTTATTCTAGAACTTCTGTACAGCTGAAATTAACTCTGTTGGCATTATTCAATAATTTTCTTATTATCACTGTAAAGCTGCTTTGAAACCATATGTATTGTATAAAGTGCTATATAAAGGTTTCTTATTACTGTAAAGCTGCTTTGAAACCATATGTATTGTATAAAGCGCTATATAAAGGTTTCTTGACTGTTCTACACCTACTTGCCACATAAGTAAATAAATAGACACAAAATATTTATTTTAGTTTAAATATTTTATTTTCACGAAACTCAAAGCTTCCACAAAGCCAAAATATCCATATCAAATAGCTTTAACCAAGACAAACAAACAAGCTCAAACAAGATGACCATTTAAGGCGCCTGAGGCCAGAGAGAATAATACCCTTAGTAGTTCTGATGATATCAATGCCAGGTTCCAGAGGGTCCCATTTGTAGGAAGGTGGTGTTCATCTCATTACACAGTGCCCGTCTCCCTTCAGTGCTCCCTTCAGGAGGCCATTCTGCTAACCCCGCCACAATTCCGGGGTGCAGAAGGGTCTCGCAAACCACCCAAGGGTTTCCCGTCCCTAGAGCATTCTGGCCAGTTGTCCCCGAGATGATACCCACTCCACGTGATCAAAGTGCTGTGGTGATGCCTTCGTGCTTTAGTCATGTGAAAAGATCCTTGGTGTCTGTCTAAAAGGCTGGTGTTGGGGAAAGGACAGTATACAGTATAAACAATTTAAAACAGATAAAATCTACAGTGTTCAATGTGTGTGTGTGTGTGTGTGTGTGTGTGTGTGTGTGTGTGTGTGTGTGTGTGTGTGCATGTGTGTGTGTGTGAGAGATAAAGAGAGAGTGAGAACATTTGCAATTTGTGAACACAGAGGACGAAGCGAGATGAAACTTTTAAAAAAATGTGTCTGTCAAACTGATAAGAGATTATTCCAAAAGAGGGAGACAGATGGCATAAAATACCGCATTTTACATTACAGTATGCCATGTGTGACTGTAAACAAAGCCTGACCATAGTAGAGACAAAATACTGTAAGATCCTGAACTGAGAGACTAAAGAGTGTCATTGTTCTCTACAGGTTGAGGGGTTGTGGAGTTACAGATGAAGGTTGTGCTGCTCTGGCTTCAGCTCTGAGATTAAAACCCTCACACCTGATAGAACTGGATCTGTCAATGAATAAAATAAGGGACTCAGGAGTGAAGCTGATTTCTGGTGGACTGAAGGATCCTCACTGTAAACTTGAGATACTGTGGTAAGATTGTATAAATGTATCAACATTCTCCTCCATTTTCTTCATATGGTCAATAATGAACAAAATAGACAAAAACTAAACAAATATTGTCCTGATATTTTGTTATTTAATCTCCATTAGATTATTTCCAAAGTTTTTGACAGTTTTTATAACTAATACAAGACACCTCTGTTTCAAGCCGGGGTCCTGATCACCCTGTCAGGTTTGTTTTGTGATGAGAACAGTTTGAATGTATATTATCCTGCTTATTGTACCAATCCACAATCTGATTCTGACCTGTAATGCAGCCTGGATCATAATGGCACTGTCATTAGGTTTCATTCTGTCTCCTGATGGAGTTTGGGATCTTGTCACTGTCAGTCCTGGATTGGTTCGTTGGGGACACTTAATATTCAACAATATTATTTATCCACCTGTACTAACATTACTGTATGAGAACTGAACCGAGTTTAAATATTTTATCATGAAACTCAAAGCTTCCACAAATTAAAAATGTTCCTATCAAGCAGATTTTAACCAAGACTAACAAACAAGCTCAAATAAGACGACAATTTAAGTGATAATATACAGCCATAACACTTATTACATGGATTTTTACAATATTAATACTTGTTGGACATTAAATATTTGTAATTTGAAACTGTTTCAAAGTCTTATATGTGTGTTACATTTTTTATTGATTTGGGTGTAGGTGTCACAAGCAAGCTGTACATTTTCAAAACTCTTAGTACTAATTTAACAACATTTAATTGTTTTCAATTGTGTTAGTATAAAACACAAATAAATACAAAATAAATGTTTAATTTATAAAAACATTTCATTCTCAGTAACTGTCTTTCATAATCCTATTCTTATCACATATTTTATTTGCGTCTTTTCTTGTTCAGTTTAATATGTTTGCCATTTTCCTTTAGCTCAAACAGTAGAGCAAGGTCATCGGTTCGATTCCCAGGGAAAGCAAGAGCTAAGAAAATGTAAAATGTATACATCAAATGCTATGTAATTTGCTTTGGATAAAGCATCTGCCAAATGCATTAATGTAAATGTATGTAGAGTTTGTCTATGATTTAATCCAATTGATCGTAATGGTTAATCAGTAAATAACTTGGTAAATCTATACATTTCTATAGATTTAGAAATAGATATAGATATAGATTCTATATATTCTGTAGAACTGCATGATTTTTAATTTCTGAAATGGATAACTAAGTATAATGAATTATTGTTACAGTACTATAAGCAATTTAAAACAGATAATAACCACAATGTTCTCTATGTGTGTGTAAAGAGAGACAAGAGTACAAGAGTGATGAAACTATTTAAGAATGCATCTGTCAGATTGATCAGAGACGATTCGAAAAGAGGGAGACAGATGGCATCAAATATGGCATTTTACATTACAGTATGCCATGTGGGACTATAAACAAAGGCCTGACCATATTTGAGACTGACACATAACTGTAAGATCCTGAACTGAGAGACTGAAGAGTTTCATTGTTCTCTACAGGTTGAGTGATTGTGGTGTTACAGATGAAGGTTGTGCTGCTCTGGCTTCAGCTCTGAGATCAAACCCCTCACACCTGAGAGATCTAATTCTGACACGGAATAATCTAAGCGATTCTGGAGTGAAGCTGCTCTCTGATGGATTAAAGGATCCTCACTGTAAACTGGTGAAACTGAGGTAAGATTGTATAAATATACCAACATCCTCCTCTATTTTCTTCATATGATCAATAATGACAAAATACACAAAAACTAAACAAGACAAAAATGTCCTGATAGTCTTTTTGATTTTGTCAGTTTTTATAACTAATACAAGACTCTTGTTTCGAGCTAGGGTCCTGATCACCGTCAGGTTTATTTAATGATTAAAGCCATTTGAATGTATATTATCTTGCTCATTGTACTGATCCACAATGTGATTTTGACCTGGAAATTTTTTTGTTAATTTTTTGGACATTAAATATTTATAAGTTGAAACTGTTTCAAAGTCTTACAGGTGTGTTACAGTTTTTTATTATTATTTTGGTGTAGTTTTCACAAGCAAGTTGTACATTTTCAAAACTCTTAGTACTAATTCAACAAAAGATCATTAAAAAAATATTTTTTCAAACATTTGAATGTGACACAAAATCACAAAAAAAGTGTTTAGACTATAAAAACATTTAATTCACAGTAACTGCCTTTCATAATCCTATTAATATCACATTTTAATTTGCCTCTTGTTTAATATGTTTTTCTATAAATTTCCTTAATGGTTAATCATCGAATCATTTGGTAAATCTATACATTTGTATAGGTATAGATTTTGTAGAACGGCATGGTTTTTAATTTCCGAAATGGATAACTAAATATAATGAATTATTGCTACAGTATAAGCGATTTAAATAAGATAATCACAATGTTCAAAGTGTGTGTGTGTGTATGTGTGTGAGTGAGTGTGTGTGGGATAAAGAGAGACAAGAGTACAAGAGAGATGAATAAAACATTTTTGTCAGATTGATCAGAGATGATTCCAAAAGAGGGAGACAGATGACATCAAATACTGCATTTTACATTACAGTTTGCCATGTGGGACTGTAAACAAAGGCACTCACCTAGTTTTATATATATATATATATATATAATTGAATCCTTTAAGTTATCATTCATCATTCTGATGAATTGAATCCTGTATTGAATATATATATATATATATATATATATATATATATATATATATATATATATATATATATATATATATATTCAATACAGGATTCAATTCATCAGAATGATGAATGATAACTTAAAGGATTCAATTTATCAGAAATATTTAATGAATGACGCACACAAAAATATATGACAAATCCCTTAAATCACTTTAATTGGCATAACTGTATTTTTATGATAGATAATGAAACTAGTTTTTATGGTATATAATTAAACCGCTCAAGCAGCATGTCTGAAACTTAAACTGGACCTGTTAATGGTGCCATAGATTAAGTCTATCTTTCTAATTATGAGGTTCCTGCTTCTGAGCTGTAGATCCTGCAAGAACTGAGAAACTGAAGAGTGTCATTCTTCTCTACAGGTTGAGTGATTGTGGTGTCACAAATAAAGGTTGTGCTTCTCTGGCTTCAGCTCTGAGATCAAACCCCTCACACCTGAGAGAACTGGATCTGACATCTAATAAACTAAGAGAGTCAGGAGTGAAGCTGCTCTCTGATGGACTGAAGGATTCTCAATGTAAACTGGAGAAACTGAGGTAAGATTGTATAAATATGTCAACTTCCTCATCCATTTTCTTTATATGGTCAATAAGGAACAAAATATACAAAAACTAAACAAGACAAATATTGTCCTGACAGTTAATTCTGTTGTTTAATCATCATTAGATTCTTTCCAAAGCTTTTGACAGTTTTTAACTATTACAAGACTCCTCTGTTTTGAGCCAGTGTCCTGATCACTCTCTCAGGTTTATTTTGGGATCAGAGCCATTTGAATTTATATTATCCTGCTCATGGCACTGATCTGCAATCTGTATTGCTGCCTGAATTATAATGACACCATCATTCGTTTTTTTCCTCCATTCTGTCTCCTGATGGAGTTTGGGATCTTGCCACTGTTGCCTCTGGATTGCTTAGTCGGGGACATTTAATATCCAACAATATTATTGGTCCGCCTGTACTGACACGGGGGGGGTGTCACTGGGGGGGGGGGGGGGGTGTTGTCACCATTAACAGGTCAAAAAATATATCCGTCAGATTGAACAAAGTCATTCTTGTCTCTGATCTACAAAATCTCCTGATCTCCTTGTCTCTGAATTCCAAAAGAGGGAGACAGATGGCATCAAATTTAGCATTTTATATTAGAGTATGCCATGTGGTACTGTGAACAAAGGCCTTGCCATAGTAGAGACTGACCGATTTATTACTGTAAAATCCTGAACTGAGAGACTAAAGAGTGTCATTGTTCTCTACAGGTTGATGGATTGCGGTGTTACAGATGAAGGTTGTGCTGCTCTGGCTTCAGCTCTGAGATCAAACCCCACACACATGAGAGAACTGAGTCTGTCATTTAATAAACTAAAAGACTCAGGTGTGAAGCTGCTCTCTGATGGACTGAAGGATCCTCACTTTAAACTGGAGACACTGAGGTAATAAATGTTAATGTAATAATAAATGTTTCAACATTCACATCTATTTTTCCTCTTATGATGAACAATGAACAAAAATAAAGGGGTTATGAACTGCATTTTTTATTGTTTTTTGATGTTTCCTGTGGAGCACTTATAATGCTAGATTGTTTTTTACATAAAAATTGTCATAATTTATAAATAATAATAATAAATGATAAATAATGATAAATGCGTCACTAATAAACTCTCCTGTTTGACTAACAGCTCCAGCGCACGCTGCTCAAATGATAGCAAATGGAGCTTTCTTTGATCACTTTCTTTGTAGAATTTAGTCACTGTTCAATAAGAGATTATTTTCATCCTAACAGAAACAACATAAGTTTATGTTTAGACAATGGACTGATTTACTGACACACAGACAAAGAACATCTAACTGCACATGAATCATCATATTTCAGAGCAGGCATTAGAATGAACACAGTTACTTACATGTTGCATTACTGTTAAACCCAGTCACTGCACAATATTTTGTAATTCTCAATGGCATGTTTATTGCATTGTAGCTCGATGGTTTAGATTGGGCCTAGTGTCTATAAAAGCGTTTCTTTGACTAACAAGAATGTTTTCAGCTCTGAAATTTATAGGATATTATTATATTATCATGACCTCATTTTTATCAAAACTCTGATTTCTCAATTCATGTCCCATTTAAACAAAAACTAAACAAGACTAAATAACCTGCCAGATTACTGAAGATGATTTAATCTTTGTTAGATTGTTTTCAAAATGTGACATCATTTTACAATATTAATGATAATATAAACACGATTGGGTGATGTAAAGATGTGACAACTGTGGTTATATCATAAAGATTTTGAGAATTTTAAGGTACTCAGATACAAAAATAAGATTCTTCCATTTTTTATGATATTGAAACTAACCCGTTTAAGCAGCATGTAGAAGCTGAACCTTAGACTGGACCTGTTAATGGTGCCGTGGATTAAGTCTCTCTTTCTGATTGTGAAGTTCCTGCTTATCTGAGCTGTAGATCCTGAACTGAGAGACTGAAGAGTGTCATTGTTCTCTACAGGTTGAGGGATTGTGGTGTTACAGGTGAAGGTTGTGCTGCTCTGGCTTCAGCTCTGGGATCAAACCCCTCACACCTGAGAGAACTGGATCTGACATCTAATAAACTTGCAGACTCAGATGTGAAGCTGCTCTGTGATCTGAAGGATGATCCCCATTATAAACTGGAGAAGCTTTGGTGAGTGATATTTTGATTGAAAGTAAATTTAGTTTCTTCTTCTGGGAATACTTTCCTGCTAATGGTGTGTGACAAGGTAGCGAGAAACGTGGGAGGAGAAAACAAGACCGGTACGTCTCGAGTCCTCTCATGAGTTTGGAGGCCTGTAAGGACGATAGTCGTGGAAGGCTGCCCGAAGCGGTGATGCTGGATCGCTGGGAGACCTGGAGCGGATGGAAGCGTTGGTGCTGTACCTCTGGGCCAAGGTGAGATGGACTGCAGGAATTCTAGAAGGAGCGGAAGAGTCGCACGGGCCTCATGGACGACTGCTGCACACTCACATAATAAAACATAAACATAACACAACGTACCAGGCCTGGTCCTCTCTCATCCTTCACTGGTGTTGCTCATCCTTATATGCCTCCGAGCTTCCTCATGAGAGGACTCGAGACTGGTGTGCCTCGCAGGTGACGCTCATCTTCAGTCACGTACTGGTCTCACTTGCTCCTCCCACATCTCTCGCTCGATTACCTCGCCATATAGTAACTTACCTAATATAAACATGTTTAATAAAAGTTTTATTTATTTATTTATTTATCTAATATAGTAGTTTATAGTAACAATTAAAATCTTTGTTAAATAACTATGAATATTTTCTTTGTCATAAACAAAACTGACCAAATGACAGAAAGAGGACAGCCATACCGGATTATAAATAAGTGTCAAGTGTCATCATTCATGGTGATTTGGATGCGAAATCAAAATCAAAATGTTTAAAAACACCTATAACAATAATGTGTCAGAGTGTTATATTATAATCTCTCATGTATTAGTCTATGTAGTTTCTTTTAGTTGTTCTGTAGTGTATAATGTAATATTTTCACACACATTTGACTGTCTGTGATTTAATTACAGGTTTAGATGTTAGCCTGACAGCTGATCAGCTGAAGAAGAATAAAGAGCCACTACAGGCACATCACATTCAACAGAATCAACAGACACAAACCCATAGTGATCATCACAGTGCAATAAACATGATGCAATATGTGTGTAATATATCATCTGATGGTGACGTCTGGTTCACTGCTGACTCTTTCATGCTTTATTCTCACGTCCACAGACAGCAGGATATCTAAAGCCCCACACCAACAACACAACAGTCAGAAAACAACACGATTTACACTGCAAAGACACTGATATACACTGAACAAACCCACTGTGATGGAAACAACATCCTTCACTCCTCTCAGTTGATCAATCTGATTTAAGAAGAATGACTGATCAGACCAGAAACTGTGTTGACCGATCTGAGAACAGTTTGAGACATTGTTGAGATTTTCTTTGTAACGATATTTTTATTCTTTAACTTTTGAATATGATTTAAATATAGATATTTTATATGTTTGGTATTTATAGTAGGCTATAGTATGTTGTGGTTGTGTATTTGAATGAGTAAATAGTGTCCATCAAACAACTGTGGTGAGTTGGACAAACAAACACAGTAAGCCCTGTAATCTTGTCTTGTCATTGCCACTCACACTGCCTGTTACATGTTTAGTATTTCTTTCTCCGGTTGGCGAACAGGGCTTCACATGAGATAAATGTAAGGAGATAGTCAGGCTGACAGAGAAGATTTCAGAATTAGAGACACACATCCCATCCCGACTTTATCTAATAGTAGTGAGAATGTAACAGCTTTAGACATTTTGATCTAGATGCGACTAGCTTAGTGATCTCTGTACATTGTTCGGTTATGGCTGTACAGACCGTGCTCTGTGCCACTGTACGTCCCACTGATTGCACCTTATCTTATCTAAGCATCATCATTTTATTCTTTTTTTATTCTCTTTACAACTGTATATTTATATTTCTTATGCATCTGTTGATTATTATTTTTGGTTAGGGTTGTCTGACTAGAAGAGATTTGAAAAGGAGAGCAGTGTGCTTCGCTTCAGTCCGCTTGTGAAGAGTGAGGCATAATTACACTAAGGGTTATTGGTATAAGATGTCGCTGATAATGTCATTACGAGCTAAAGGCATTGGATAATATGGTAGCAAACTGTGCAAAGAAGCGGACTCAAGAAAAAAGAGGCCTTGCGGGGCATCATTTGGAATGGTATCACAGATATCATTTGGAAACATGGTGTTAGTTTTCATTGTTATGCTGACAATACTCAGCACTATATATCTTCATGCCCTGACGAAACTGACCAATTCACAAGATTAAGGGAATGCATAGCTAATATAAAAAATTGGATGACTAGTAAGTTCCTGCAACATAATTCAGAAAAAAATATTTTTTAATAATTGGACAAAAAAAACTATGTAACTCTTCATGGCTGCTCTGTCAAATCCTTGTTGTCAGTCAGGAACTTGTGCTCTTGTGCTCGGTGTGCTCGGTGTGCTCTTTGATACCAATCTTTTATTTGAGTTCTAGAAGACATCACTGTTTTCTCCAGAGCGGCCTAATCAAATTCTGTTGCAATATTTTCCTTTTTCATGAAGCTGCTTTGAAACAATCTGCATTGTAAAAAGCACTATATAAATAAAGTTGACTTGACTTGACTTTTTTTAAAGCATTTTGGTTCCAAATGTGCTTTATAAATAATTGAGTTGAGATCTCTTCTGAAACTCTAGATCTCAATCTTACAGATCCACAGAGCCCCACATACAACCATTCTCCTGCGGCAACTATAGGCTATATACAGCTCTGAAATAAATTAAGAGACCACTTAACATTGAGAAATCAATGTTAAGTGGTCTCTTGCAGAGATGTATAGTGTTTCTGCTGCTAAAGGTCTCTTACTACCAGAACACAATCAGACACACCTCAGACAGCTGAAAATTCTTCACCACATTCTCCTCTCTATCTTCCTTCATCTTCTCCCTCTTCTCTGACTGCTGATGACTGACACCTATTTGACTGATAAAGTGTGAAGCATCATCATCTAGTTCTCTACGACACTCACACACAGATCATCCGGCATTATCCTACTGGACCTGTCTGCTGCCTTTATGGTACTTTGGTGACTTTAATATCACCTCACATAAAGATCTTTAAAGATTTCCTGTACTGATGTCACAACAGCTGATCTCTGATGTTCATTTCCTCATGTGTTTCTCCAAACCCAGACTCCATTATAACAGTAAGAACAAGCGTCACTAGCACACACTGACCGCAGGTCTCTCTCTTTCTGTCCACTTAGACCATTGGCCTAATTCTGCAATCTTGAGCTCTCAAACAGAGTTGAAGCTGCTGAATAATATCTGAGTGAAACATCATATTTCTGTAAAGCTGGACTGGCTGTCAGCTCCAGTGTTTGTCTATGTTAATGCTGATGTGTGTTGTTGTAGAACAGCGCCCCCCTGAGACATCAGCTGACTCCTGCTGCTCTGAGCTTCTCTGATGCTGATCGTGATGTTGGGATGTTTGCTTTTTCTGGAGATGATGTTATGTCCCTGGATGACATGGTTCAGACAGACACTATCGCTCGACTGCACTGTCTCTATCTGCTGAATTGTTTTTAATCAAAGCTTAAAGAGCTTTGCTTTTATTGACAATTAATATCGAGCAAGATGAATGACAGAATGTCAGCAAAAGGAAAACATTAAAGAAAAGAGTTCATTTTGTGTAAAAAGTTACTAAAACTTAAAACAGTTAAAATAAAAAGTTTTTTAAAATTTGAGTTATATGTTTTTGCATATCCGTCTTGCAAGAGCTGTTAAAATTTTCTTTGTGCATATGTGTAATTGTAAGGTACTAGTGGCAAACAAAATATTGCACATAATGAATTATACTTCATTATGTCAGAAAATAATAACTCAGTGTGCAAATGAAATTAAATGATTTCTGTATATGGATTAATTAGGGGTGTCAACAATAATCGATTCGGCGATGCATCGCGATGCGGGGCATGAACGATTCAGCATCGATGCGGCAAAGTGCCATAATCGATTATGTGCAATTCCCCTTTATTCCACAAGGTGGCAATGTCTGATACCCAATGATGAAGTGACGTTTCACTCATAGTTACCTCTGACAGAAAACGAAACAATAATTATAATCTGCAAAACTTGAAATGGCTCAGTGATTTACTTCAGAGAGCAAGTACTAAACACAATCACATGTTAGTGTCACTGTCTCTTGATGATGGATGTGGTCAAGAAGCTGTCAGTGATCAAAATATTGATTTTGAAGACGTTGAAAATGAGTTTGGAGAATATGCTCGAGATCGCGAATATGACGCAGATGCTGAATCTACTGGTAAACTCTGACGAGGTCATATGATGAAGGTATTAAACATCTGCTCAAACTGAATCCTTCCAAGCTCCAAAAGGTAACGAAATAGGTTTTATTTTATTCTTCTGTAGCTGTTACTCTAAAATCGGGAGTTTTATATATTATCACGACAGGTAGAGGTCTATCCATGTTAAATATAGATCTGGGTGGCTAACGAATATGTAAGAATGGTGAAACAGTCATGCATTTAAGGGTTAATTGCATTTTATTTAATTTTATTTAATTACATTTTATTTTATTTAATAACTTTTATGTCAAAGATACAGGAGACACATAGCAGCCAATACAACCTGTTGTTTAATATCTGCTTGTATTGCCTCATGACTGATGAAAAATTTGCTTTGTGTGCAGTAGAATTTTGATGCATCGCAATGCATCGTAGAATCGAATTGAATCGAATCGTTACCTGGTGAATCGTAATCGAATCGAATCGTGAAGGCAGTGCCAATGCACACCCCTAGTATTAATGTAATGTTATTATAAAACTTTTACTTGAAATTAGTAAATACTCTAATCTCTGGATCCAAAAAAGAAAAATCTTATTTGTAAATAATTAATAATCATGAGATTAAAAATCTCATAAAGCCATTCAAATGATTACTGATCTAAACTAGTACTAATCTCTCGCTCTCATAACTGAACAGGATCAGCTGGTTTGCCAACTTCTGCCTCCAGAAGGGAAGGTATTTTCAGAGTTTTACCATGAGCCATTTTACAAAAGGACATAATACGATTCAAAAACTCAGAAAAACAGCATTACAGTGTTTAATAGTAATATTTCTAGTTGACTCTACTGGATTTTATGTTGTGGGGAAACGCTTGAGGAGAAACCATGGACATGTCGGGATCCAGTAACCTAACATTTAATCCAGGTGAGTGAACATTAGTCAGGTGAGCTGCTTTACTTCCTCATTAACTTAAGAAACCATGAAACACTTTCTTTAAGTATTTTAAAACAAACATGAAATACTTCAAGAAACATGCATTTATTAATCTTATAAATGTTTTGGGCAGTGTTGGACATATATGTCAATAATTAAAAAATATACATTAGTTATTGGTACAGATTGGTGAACATTACTTGTAATTATCACAACCTTCCACAAGCCCCAAGAAAAACTATAAAGGTAACCAACAAATGATGTGTAGTTTACTTTAATTACTTTAAAAAATATATAAGTATGGTAGATGAGGGAGGTTGTATTTTTTCAGAAGTTTTTTTTGGCTACATGTCTCACATCTTTCACGGGTGGCTGAATCACAGAAGCTCACAATGATGAAGGAATCCAGGAAATATTACTTTAATGCAAATAGTAGAAACAGACAGGTGAAACTCAGGGTACATGACAAAACACACCTTAACATTGACGAGATCGGAGACTGACTGAAAGAAACAAGGAGTATCAATACTAGAACACATGATGGAGCTAATTAACAGGCCTCAGGTGAAGGACACAAAAACAGCGGACATAGAACACTAACACTGATATAATTTCTGAGTAAATGAATGTGAGCTTGACCGTGTGAAGTATGAAGTGCTGTTAAAACCTTCACTAGTAGGCTGAGAATAACACCGGACGCTGTGGGGCGACTGATTACTGAAATATTTCAAGCATTTCAATTGAATATTTGTGTTTTTTAAACCACTAACAAAAAAATCTTGATCAGATATCTGTGCATGTTAGTCAGATTTACAGATGTATTAAATGTGGACTTACAGTAAACTGTCCCGTTTGTACAATATTTGAGGCTTCAGTGGAAGAACATTAAACTCTAGTGTTACAAACTTCAGTCTGTTCAGCCGAGATATTTCTGTTATAAACACACAGATAAAATACTGGAGCAAACGTTACATATCTGACTGAACAAGAGAATCTGCTGATTCAGATGAGACCAGTTCTCAGCATTCATTAACATGATTGCAGATCCAATGAAAAATTAAATGTATTGTATTTGAGTGTGTGTGAATGAGTGTCTCTGTACCCGAGCAGCTCACGAAGACTGAATGAATCATGGACGACACACACACATTCAGAGATGGAGATTCTTCTCCAGGATGCAGGTACTTCAATCTTCATATGATCTTAATGTTATAGAAGACACATTTTCTTCTCATAATTTGCCAGGGGTTGGTATAGTGATCTGTTGTCTCTATCATATTCTGTTGCTGGATATACAGTATTTGGAGCCACTCAGGGTCTTTAAACATTGTCCAAAGACACACAGATACAGTTGACAGCTAGAAGATTTATGACATTATCCTTGGACAGTCTCATCACTCTTCAACACACTGTCTTATGCTTTTAATGATAGAAAGTCTTCTCATGCAGAATTTTATTTAATGTCAAATCAACCAAATTGATTCTTGTCTCTCTATTCTGTATCTATATTCTACTAAAGTCAATGTGAGGGTGACAGATCAATCTCACCGGAGCCCAGCTGTGTGTCCATGAAGAGTGACATGTCTCTAATAGAGCCAATAACATTTGAGGGAAAACACACATCAACTGATCTGTGGTAAAAATTTTACAATACATTTGTGGGAGGAAAGTTTTTTAATTAATTACGCAAGGTGATTTACGAAGGTTTGCACTCATCAGTTTACTATTGTTTGCACCATTATTTATCTCACAAAAAAGCATGTCTTAAAACAGATGCTAAATGGTAGATTGCGCTGCATATGTGTTCAATAATTTGCACATCGTCAGTACATCATGCGCAGAACTGTCCACGCCCATCAGTGTTTTTATGTAATTGCGCTCTCACGCTAAATTGCCTTTTTGTAAATCTGGCCCATAAAGTGCTGCAATAGCAGGAGTGGAGACTCTCTGTTCTCCAAACACTCTGAAGTGGAGACTCTTCACATTATGGTGTAGAGGTCGCCCATCGGATCCAGTTAACTTCCCTGTGAGCACAGTGCTGGAGTTCCTGCAGGACAGATTCTCCACTGGGTTAACCCCCTCCACATTAAAGGTGCACGTGGTGGCCATAGCAGCTTACCACACTCCTTTGGGTGGTGTTTCATCTTTTTGAGAAAACGAGTTACTAGTGACACACCAGGTTGCCAGTCTGGAACTTATCAATTATCCTTCAAGGCCTTACCGAGGCTCCTTTTGAGCCACTCAAGGAAGTCTCTGAGAATTTTCTCATGCTAAAAACATCTTTCTGCTTGCTTACTCTTCCTTGAAAAGAATAGGAGATCTACATCAACAGATCCCTCTCTGTTGCACCCTTGTGCTTGGAATTTGCCCCGGGTATGGCCAAGGAATTTCTCTCTCCAAGGCCCGGGTATATTCCCAAGGTCCTCACCAATCCGGTGAGACCTATTGTGCTCCAGGCCTTCTGTCCTCCTCCCTTTGCGACATCAGACCAAGACTGAATCTGCTTTGTCCCATTCGGCACTTGATGCTTATGTCCACAGAGCTACCCTCTGGAGGAAAACTGAACACCGGTCAGTCTTCTCCTTTTGCTGTACGGTCCCACTCCACTAGGACTATGGCCACCTCTCAGGCACTTCTGGCAGGGGCCTCCCTCCAAGACGTTTGTGATGGGGCAGACTGGTCATCATCACACACTTTCATCGGGTTCTACGAATTAGATGTTAATGCTACTCCGGGGTCTCGGGTGCTTGCCTCTTAAGACTATGCCACAGGTGGGCATGAAACCGCTGCATCACCACTCTGGGAACTAAGGTTACAGACGTAACCGAGACATTCTGACCATTTCAATTTTTCAGTTATAAAGTCTTTTTTTCATGATAAATATTTTTTTATATTTGCATTGACATAGCATTTGCAGCGTTGCTGAATGTAAAATGAAAACAGTGCAAAGTAATACATTAGAAGAAGAAAAAAACATTGACAAAATATACCATCCATATATTGTCTTTATTACATTAATGTCAACTCTACATAAAATAAATACCTTATTTTCCTCACTTTTCTTTATTCTGCTGTATTCTCTATTCTAATAAAGTCAAAACGCTCGTCAAGTTCATTCGAATATACTGCAGGGTTTGTACTGATAGAAAGCCATATGCTAATCACTGAAGTAACCCTTTAAGAGAAAACACATCAACTGATCTGAGGTACAGCCTTTCATAGATAGATAAACAGGTTGATAAACTGGTTGATATATAAATGTAGTTTTTCATTTATGATTTTTTTTTGTTTAAACGTTAACATTTTTGGCCAGGACCTCTGCTTGAGGTGAATAACTATATGAATTCTTATCTTTTTTTTCTACTCAATTGTATTGCCTCTGTTCTGTCCATATTTTTCCATAATCAGTGAACAGTCAGTGGACACTCTGGGAAAATTTAGGAGAAGACACATGTCATCTAATCTGAGGTACAACATTTATGTCTAGATATAAATCATTTTTTGCTAACATTTTTACCTCTTTTATTTACATTTGAATATTTTATTTAATCTTTCAGTCATGATTCTCAACTGGCACAAAGCCCATTTAAATCAAATCTGCTAAAGAAGTTTCAGTGTCTGTTTGAAGGAAGAGCAAAGCAGGGAAACCCAACACTCCTGAATGAGATCTACACAGAGCTCTACATCACAGAGAGTGAAAGTGGAGAGATCAATAATGAGCATGAGGTGAGACAGATTGAGACACAATCTAGGGGAGCAGCAACAGAGGACACACCAATCAAATGCAATGATATCTTTAGACCTTTACCTGGACAAGACAAACCCATCAGAACTGTGCTGACAAAAGGAGTCGCTGGCATTGGAAAAACAGTCTCTGTGCAGAAGTTCATTGTGGACTGGGCTGAAGGGAAAGAGAATCAGGATGTCCAGCTCATATTTCCACTTCCTTTCAGAGAGCTCAACTTGATGAAGGACAAAACACTCAGTCTTTCAGATCTTCTTCATGTCTTTTTCCCTGAAACAAAAGAAATGGAAATATCCAGTGATCAATATAAAGTGTTGTTCATCTTTGATGGTCTGGATGAGTGTCGTCTGTCTCTGAACTTTAAGAGCAAAGTGAAACTGTGTAATATATCTGAACCAGCCTCAGTGGACGTGCTGCTGATGAACCTCATTAAGGGGAATCTGCTTCCCTCTGCTCTCATCTGGATCACCTCCAGACCAGCAGCAGCTGATCTCGTCCCCTCTGAGTGTGTCCATCGAGTGACAGAGGTACGAGGCTTCAATGACCCACAGAAGGAGGAATACTTCAGGAAGAGGATCAGTGATCAGGGTCTGGCCAATACAATCATCACACACCTGAAGTCCTCAAGGAGTCTCCACATCATGTGCCACATCCCAGTGTTCTGCTGGATCTCAGCCACTGTTCTAGAGAAGATGTTGAGTGAAGCGGAGAGAGGAGAGATCCCCAAGACTCTCACTCAAATGTACACACACTTCCTGATCATTCAGACCAACATCAAACATGAGAAGGACTATGAGAAGAAAGTGAAAGATGAAGACATGATTCTAAAACTAGGGAAACTGGCTTTCCAGCAGCTTGTGAAAGGCAACCTGATCTTCTATGAGGAAGACCTGAGAGAGTGTGGCATTGATGTGACAGAAGCATCAGTGTACTCAGGATTGTGCACTCAGATCTTCAGAGAGGAGATGGGCTTGTATCAGGGGAAAGTCTTCTGCTTTGTTCATCTGAGCATCCAGGAACATTTAGCAGCTTTATATGCACACATTTACTCCATAAACAAGAACAGAAATGTGTTTGTCCAAATCACCAAACCAAATTTGTTGTCTAAGGTTTTAAACAGGAAAAAATATCATTCATTAACTGATCTGCATCAAAGAGTTGTGGATGAGGCTTTACAGAGTAATAATGGACATCTGGACCTTTTCCTGCGTTACATTCTGGGTCTCTCATTGGAGTCCAACCAGTCTCTCTTACGAGAACTACTGACACAGACAGGAAGCTACTCCTACAACAAAGAGGAAACAGTTCAATACATCAAACAGAAGATCAGAAAGAATCCCTCTCCAGAGAGATCCATCAATCTGTTCCACTGTCTGAATGAACTGGGTGATGATTCACTGATGCAGGAGATCCAACATTATCTGAAATCTGGAAAAATAGGAGAAACCACACTCTCCTCTTCACAGTGGTCAGCTCTGGTTTATGTGTTGCTGACATCAGAGCAGCAAATGGATGTTTTTGATGTAAAAAAGTTTATTGGAGCACAAAATACAGCAGATAAAGTTCTTCAGAAGTTGCTGCCTGTGGTTAAAGAATCCAGATCAGTTCAGTAAGTCACTCTGACAACAATCACTACACTGATAAAACATGATAAGATTTATGATTTTAGCATGTGCTTTTGAACCAAAGCAACAAAAAAGGGAAGTTTTCTCATAATCCCATGACGGGCATTGAGCAGGAGAGTGTGTGAGACACACTTACTAAAGCAGCTGAGGAGGTTTTTGTGTGTCTCTGTGAGAGCTGGATGATTGTAAGATTGTTGTGGTCAGTGTGTAAGGTGTGATGAAGGATTGAATGTGGAGGGGATCAAAACTGACAGCAAACAGCAACAGTGTCTTTAGCAGTGTATTTTTCTATATATTGATGATGTATGATTAGGATAATTGCAGCTGGTTTCAGTTCATCATGCACCTTTAATTTCTACAGGTTGATTGGTTGTGGTGTTAGAGATGAAGGTTGTGCTGCTCTGGCTTCAGCTCTGAGATCAAACCCCTCACACCTGAGAGAACTGAATCTGTCTGGAAATAAACTAGCAATGTCAGGAGTAAAGCTGCTCTCTGATGGAATGAAGGATCCTCGATGTAAACTGGAAACAATGTGGTAAGATTGTGGAGAATTATACTCATTCTCTTCCTATTGGGATTAATTAATCCCTACGCTGTATGCTGTTCAGGGAAGAATGAGGTGGAAACCGGTGAATGTTTAAACACTCTTTAATTATCATAACATAAAAGAACACAAAATAAAAGTAAAAGTGGCCGGCCCTCACGGATGACTGCCGCACACACATAAACCGAACATAACGTCCTTCACTGTCGTAAATCCTCTTTTTATGCTCTTGTAGCTCATCTGTAAGATACAAGACCAGTATGGTGCGCAGGTGGAGCTCATTAGCAATCACACCAGCGGCCTTGCTCATTCTCGCGGCTCTCTGCCTCGTCCTGTTTGCCATAGAATGATACAGGCAAGGCAAAGCAAGGAAAAATGTTTACATAGCACATTTCATACACAATTGCAATTCAAAGTGCTTTACACAGAAATTGAATAAAAATATTCATAAGAAAAAATCCCCCGGAAAAAAAACCCTTGAATCACCCTTATCTGGAGTGGAAGAAAATGGAGAGTCAGGTTCACGATTTCACTATTGATATTTGTCAGGTACCTGTGCATTTCAACAGTACCCTTGCAGACAAATCTTCTTGGAACCACCAAGGCTATACTGTTCTAAACGTCAGAACAGATCTAAATGGATCATCTGTCCTCGCACCTTGCATTTCTTTAAAGAGGCTAAAGTAACAGGATTTTAAAATCAATTCTAAATATAACCAGAAGCCAGTGCAAGGACCTGAAGACTGCTGTGATATGTTCATATTTTCTGATTCTGCTCAAAATCCTGGCCACAGCATTCTGTATGAGCTGAAGCTGTCTCATAGTCTTTTTGGGAAGGCTAGTAAGGAGTCCATTTTAATAATCCACCCTTCTGGTAATGAAAGCATGAACAAGTTTCTTTAAGTCTTGCCTGGAAACAAAACATCTAATTCTTGCAATATTTTTCAGATGATAGTATGTGATTTAGTTATTGTTTTATATGTCTATTTAAACTCAGGTCTGACTCTAAAATCACACCAAGTTTCCTGTCTTTTGATTTTTTTTGATCATTTCATCTTTGTGCCCAAATGCAATGATTCAGTTTTGTCTTTGTTTAACTGAAGAAAGTTTTGGCACATCCAATTGTTAACTTTATCAATGCATTTGGACAGAGAGTCAATGGGACTGTAGTCATTAGGCAATAGAGATAAGTATACCAGCAGCCATATCACACTGTAGCCTGTATCACCACTGAAGCTAAGCAGGGCTGAGCCTGGTCAGTACCTGGATGGGAGGCCAACTGGGAAAACCAGGAGCTGCTGGTAGAGGTGTTAGTGAGGCCAGCAGGGGTGCTCACCCTCTGGTCTGTGTGGGTCCTAACACCCCAGTATAGTGATGGGGACACTATACTGACAAAGAGCACCGTCCTTCAGATGAGAAGTTAAACTAATGTCCTGACTGTGGTCATTAACAATTCCAGGATGTCCTTCGTAAAAAGAGTAGGGGGGTAAAATTTGGCCAAATTTGCCCCCTTTGGCCCCTGTCCATCATGGCCTCCTAATCATCCCCATATCCTGATTGGCTTCATCTCCTCTCCACCAATCAGCTGGTGTGTGGTGGGCGTTCTGGTGCAATATGGCTGCCGTTGCATCAGCCAGGTGGATGCTGCACATTGGTGGTGGTTCCCTCTTCAATGTAAAGCACTTTGATTGCCTTTTAAAGCGCTATATAAATTAAACAAATTATTATTATTATTATTAAGTATAACTGGGTGTTATCTGAATAGCTGTGTTAAGCAATTTAGTTGAATAGGAGGGGCACTTTTATATACAATAAAAGACGAAAACTAAAAATATGTCATCCTGAAGTTTACAAACTATGATGGTGTAAACATAATTGGGTGATACATAGCATTTTTTTTTAACTTTTATGTTATTGAGACTAACCAATTCAATCAGCATGTAAAAGTGGGTCTGAACCTTAGACTGGACATGTTAATGGTGCCATGGATAAAGTCTCTCTTTCAAAATATGAAGTTCCTGCTTATCTGAACTATAGATCCTGAACTGAGAGACTGAAGAGTGCCATTGTTCTCTACAGGTTGAGTTATTGTGGTGTCACAGATGAAGGTTGTGCTGCTCTGGCTTCTGCTCTGAGATCAAACCCCTCACACCTAAGAAAACTGGATCTGACTGGAAATAAACTAAGAGACTCAGGAGTGAAGCTGCTATCTGATGGACTGAAGGATCCTCACTGTAAATTGGAAACACTGGGGTGAGAATGTATAAATGTGACAGCAACCACCTCCATTTATTTTTCATATGGAGGATTCAAATCATTTTCATTTAGTTTAATCTTCATTAGATTTTTTAAAATTTTTGCACAGTTTTTACGTACTAATACTTATGTGTAATGGATACAGAGTGGCTAGCATTTAGGGTGATACAAGACTTCTCTGTTTTGAGCTCGGTCCTTATCACCCTGTCAGGTTTATTTTGTTATGAGAGCTATTTGAATATATATTATTTGGCTTATTACACACCTTCTGCTATTACACACACCCCAACAGATCGGAATGCACACACACATCCATGCACTGCGTGCACACGCACAAACGCACACACACACACACACACACACACACACACACACACACACACACACACACACACACACACACACACGCATACATCTATGCACTGTGCGTGCACACACGCTCAAACAGCTGTAATATTATACATGAGGGTAATACTTGCCTAATTTTCATTGTCATCTGGTTCCGATTCAGCAGGCCAGCATGGCTGAATCTGAAATAACCCTCATTCACTATTCCCTGTGTTGATATCATATACGGTTGATATGCAGTAGATCAACTGGTATACCTTATGTGACTTAGGTATAGATCATGGGATAGGGGGACATGAGGAAGAGCAGAGGCAGGATGTTTTGGT
Source organism: Pseudorasbora parva (assembly GCF_024679245.1). Taxonomy (NCBI): domain Eukaryota; kingdom Metazoa; phylum Chordata; class Actinopteri; order Cypriniformes; family Gobionidae; genus Pseudorasbora; species Pseudorasbora parva. The sequence continues at coordinate 43,302,035 of NC_090190.1, forward strand.
GATGATGTTGGTTCGTACATTAAAGTTTGAGCACAAGCTCAGTGTGAATTAAAACCTCAATCTTTAAACTTTCTTTAAAATGTTTAAAATAAACAAATACATGAAATAAAAAATATACATATTAATCATCCACAATATGTTTCCACATTCTTCTAAAACAATCTTCAATTGTTTTAAATGTTTGACAGAAATGAAACCTGTTTAATTCCTCCAAACTTCAGTCTCACACCTACATTCCTCTGGGTTTTAGGATTTTTTTCTACAAATTGCCCCATTTAAAAGAATAGTCTCTCTTTCTGATTGTGAAGTTCCTTATCTGAGCTGTAGATCCTGAACTGAGACTGAAAAGTGTCATTGTTCTCTACAGGTTGATTGATTGTGATGTTACAGATGAAGGTTGTGCTGCTCTGGCTTCAGCTCTGAGATCAAACCCCTCACACTTGAGAAAATTTAGTCTTTCATTGAATAAACTAAAAGACTTGGGAGTGAAACTGCTTTCTGCTGGACTGAAGGATCCTCACTGTAAACTGGAGAAACTGTGGTAAGGTTGTTAAAATGTGTCAACATCCTCCTTCATTTTCCTTGTGGTGAATAACGAACAAAATTCAAACAAAAACTTAGATTTACAAATTACCTGAATAAAGTAAATAGTGCCTGTTCTCTACAGGTTGAGTGATTGCGGTGTTACAGTTGAAGGTTGTGCTGCTCTGGCTTCAGCTCTGAGATCAAACCCCTCACACCTGAGAGAACTAGATCTGACAAGGAATAAACTAGGAGATTCAGGAGTAAAGCCACTCTCTGATCTGAAGGATGATCCGCATTATAAACTACATACACTTCTGTGAGTAGTTATGATCAAAACATTTAATGTTTTAACTAATTTATTTTCTTCTTTTTCTTCTTCTTTCTTCTTATGTTCTTCCTTTCCAGGTAACAGTGACTTACAAACTATAAATATGTTTAATAGGAGTTTGTTTTTTAAATAGTTTATACAGTAATAACAATTGTATCTTAAAGTTTAATTCAAAAGTTCCAATCTTTAGCTTTCATAATTGTCTTGGTATCCCTAAATTATGTATTTTGAGAGAATGTCAGTCATGCTAGAAGATAATGGCACATATTTATATTTATACTTTCTATCATAAATAAAACTGACCCAATGACAGAAAGAGGACAGTCATATAGGATTATAGATAAGTGTCAAGGATCATCATTCATGGTGATTTGGATGCAAAATCAAAATCTGAATGTTTAAAAACAGCGTTAACAATCATGTGTCATAGTGATATATTATAATCACTCTTTTAATAGGCTTAGTAGTTTCTTTTATTTGTTCTAAAGTGGATAATGCAATAATGTCACACACAATGTTTATTCTGTCTGTGTTTTACCTACAGGTTTTAGATGTTAGTCTGACCTTCTCTGGATCAGCTGATGGCGAATAAAGAGCCACTACAGACACATCACATTCAACAGAATCAACAGACACACACCCATAGTGATCATCACACAAGTGTGTTTGAGTAACTTTACAGAATGATGTCACAAACCAGGAAACTATAAGCTAAAGAATGCCCAAACAGTATCACACTTCTAATAGGCTGAAGCAAGTCACTGACTGGCACACAGGAGGTATGGCACGGTGATGCAGTGTCTTGTTCTCCCTTCAGGGAACAAAGGTTACGGTCATAAACCAAGGTATTCCCTTTCAAGGGAATTTAAGTTGCATCGATTGATGTTGTGTGAACGTCTATACCCATGCCGCCATAATGACAAGTGTCTATCTAGTGTGAAATCATGAAGAAAGCACTAAGAGCACCTGAGCCCCTGTTGTAGAACCGAAGTCCAGGTCATGATGACCAGCCTGCTGCATCAAAAATATCCTGAAATGTGAAACTCCTGAAAGAAGAGCCTTTGAGGTAACCATACTCCTAGTAGAGTGGGCTCAGGCTGCTAAAGGGGAAGGCAGTCCGGCTGACTCATAGTCAAGAGAGATGGCCTCAACTAATCACCTGCTCATGCTCTCCTTAGATGGTGGGGACCCTTTATTAGGAGGCCCACAACAGACAAACAGTTCAGCTCTGTGGACGTCCTGGAATGGAGGAAGACATAAAGCCTGCAACACAATAGGAATGTAACCTGGTCTAGGATGAAGGAATGCCTTTACCATGCCAGTCACAACATCCAGGCATAAAGGGACAACCTACAGAGCTTGCAAATCTATATTTTTAAGAGAAGTGATAGCTAAGAGGAACAACATTTTGAGAGTCAAAAATGTGACTGGAACCTCTTCAATAGGCTCAAATGGGGCCAGGGATAGGCCTTGAAGAAGCACGGCGAGAGCCAATGCCCGTACCCTACTGCGTACTGCAGGCCTCAGCCTCAACATGCCACGGAGGAAACATATTACCAAAGGGTCTCTCCCTAAAGACCCAAAAGAAGGTAAGCAGCTATGGCTGCCACATATACCTTTAAAGTGGATGGGGATAACTCTGCAGTGAATCACTCTTGCAGGAACTCCAGCACTGTACAAACAGGGCAGTTAACTGGGCCCAGCTGACGACCACTGCATCAAGAAGTGAAAACTCTCCACTTCAGTTTTCTCAGCTCTGGGTGGTGGTAAAAGATTGAAGAAAGACATCCATCAGTCCTTAGATCCACCTTACTCCTCAAAGTCTGCGGTTGAGAGCACCAGTGTTGCCAATGAGGCTGGGTGTACCAAAGGAAGCAGGGCGTACAAAAGGAAGTTCTTGTCTTTCTCTTTAATAGCACATAAATCCAACCAAATATGCCTTTCTGTGTCAACCAGAACTGTATCAGAACTGTAGAATACCAGAACTGTATATACTATACCATGACTAGAGTTGGGTACCGAAATCCGGTGCCAATATAGCACCGGTACCTATACAACCGGTATGTACCGGACCAAATCAGAACGCAGATTTTGGTTCCTCATTTCAGCGCCATCAAACGTGCTTTCGCTTTGGCTGGCGCTGAGCCAGAGACTCACACACTCAGAGTTCGTCACATATCACAGCGATTCAGTGATTTCACCACATCATGTTTATTTTAGGTTTCAGACATTTAAATGCACATAAGTAGCAGAAAAAACACACTGATGTCTATGGAAGTGGCAATAACAATCCTTTCTGACAGTTATAATTTGACTGTGTTTTATTCATATCAGACACGCATTATATAAGTTACTATATTGTTTACTCTATTCTTCTCCAAGTTCACCGGTCACTTACTTTCATGTATTTCGTGAGACGAGGGTGAATTTCCAGGATTAAAATCCGACAGATCCAATCTCTGAGGCGCAAACTAACATGGCGGCTCCCATCACGCATTGTAGGTCAACCAACATGAGCATTATGACAAAACAGATTCACTTACACATATTTGAAAATCAAAATATCAGATAGCTCATGACATAGGTAACAAGTTTGTGAATATTTTGACTAAAAATAAAAATAAAAAAAATAAACCGATATGGCTGAGCTGTCATACAGCACTTTTGCGGTTGCTCTGTGTCATGTGAGATGCACGACGCGTTCCCATGGAAACAATAAGGCGATGTGTTCTAAAATATTTAGCCAGTAAATATGGTCATATTAATGCAAAATAATGCTGAGCTGAAGCTGGTTTGTAGCAGACCAAGACTACAGACTACTTCCCTGTTATTAGTGCTGTAATATCACTAGTATTAGTGCTGTTATTTAGTGTTAAATTAGACCTATTGTAGTTGGGTTAGGTGGATTTAGCTTTTACTGTGAATTTAAGTAAATTGTGTATTGTATCTATTTATATATTTAAGTATACTTTAAACTTTTAATAAATTGTTAAATTTAAAGAATAAAAAAAAATCAATAAAAATCCATTATTTAATATCATCCAACGTCGTTTGTGGCTCTTTAACAAAAAAAAAGTATTGGTTCAGGCACCGTTTAGGGACCGGTACTGTTTTAAAAGTACCGGTTTGGCACTGGAATTGTAAAAGACCCAAACGATACCCAACCCTAATCTTGACTGATGGACCTGTCCGTGGTGGCCTGGAAAGAAATATCTGTGGCCCAACACAATTCTGTGACTGCATCAGGGCCAATTCCGTCGTCCTCATCAAGGTCTCATAATCTGCCTGATAGGCTTGCTGCAAGCTCATAGTGTGAAGGCAAGCGACAGCCTGACCAGAAGCTGCATATGCTTTGCCCACCAAAGCCGAAGAGGTTCTGCCCTGGCATTTGGGCATTTAGGAATGATGCAGACTGAGGGAAGAGATAGCTCACAAGGCATCACCCCATGTCCACATTCTTTATGGCCAACTATCGAGGAATAATGTGAGGTTTGTGCACTATGTACTCGATAGGAGGCCGATTTCTCCCACAATGTTGCCACCCCATTGGACTGATTTCACACATGCTTTATGAAAATCACGCATGTGTGTAAGAGTGAAGAATGATTGTTCACATAAATCATTCGCTGTGCAATACTTATCATATCTGTATAGCCTGTAAAAATGCAACAACAAAACAAATATTTTATTATATCTTTTTATTTTTGTTAAATAAATTGCCATGTCAGTTCAATTTTAATGACTTTAATTTGAGCAAATGCTCAAGTAGAGATTACTACAATATCTGCAGATAAATATATTTCAACAAACTGCTGTTTCCTGCAGGTCATTTGTGGATGTCTGTACAGCTGTCACTAGTTTGTCTCCAGTGCCAGAAGCGTCTGTATGTAGCCCATAATCACTCAAACTAGATGGAGAATCAGAGGAGATAAACACATTTAAATTAATAAGAGAGACATGAGAATGTTACTAGAAACTCACAATTGTTTATAGTCTATAATCTTATAAGTAATATATACTGTATATGTATTTATAACAGAATCTGTCTTAATCAGTCTCCACTTAAATTAGACTTTTAAATTCTTTAAAACACAGGGCAGACTGTCAACTTTACAAGTTTCAAAAACATTATGCTTTTGTTTGGACAGTCCAGATTATGGTGAGCATTAAAAAATGTACCTTTTTCTCTGAAATTGTTCATCTTGTACGTCTGACAGAGAGTATGTAATTTTGTACATTAAATACTTATTTGTTTTTATTCTATGTTAAAAGAAAGAGTGCAATATGGAACACAATACAGATCCTAAATAGAATATGAAAGAGGAAGGCATAACAATCAGAGCTGGTCTCACCTGTCTAAACAGCCCTTATGAAAAATAAGCTAATTTAAGTGTTCTATTAGTATACTTCTTTTATCTTTCAGTCTACTTTTTATGTACTTCTCTGAAATATACTTAATTGCGCGTAAGTATACTTGACTTATACTGACAGAAAAGTGTAACAAATTCACGGAGGCAGGATTCAATAGCAAGTAACTCAGTTTATTTGACAGATAGTGTCACAGAAGACAAAACTCAGAACACTGATGAAGTCTGGATAAGACGGAGCAGTGAGAGAGGCTCTGTTGGCGACACGGGCAGGCTGTGAGCAGCTGTGACTCGGGAGATCGGTAGAGGTAATCCGGGAAGGGATCCAGCGTTTCACGGAAGGGGGAAACGACAACCAACACGGAGACACAAGGGGAAACATCCAACAACGCTCTGACAAAGACAAGAGAGAAACAGAGAGACTAAATAGGGTGAAGGTGATGAGTTGCAGCTGGTGCAGGTGATCAGCCACAGGTGCGTGATGAGCCAATCCCAGGCTCCGCCCTCACCTACATTCAACACGCACCCAAGAGTGAGACAGGGAATCCATGAACTGTGACAAAAAGTCTAAGTATATTTGGCCTATACTTGTACTAAATCTTTTGATCGAGATATACATAAACTTATAATTAAATATTCAAAGTATACATGGCTCGTAATTGTGTTTAATCTTTTGATTGAGTAGCCTATTAAAAATCTTTTACATACGTAGCAGTCTTATTAAACTTACATTGTTTGAAAATATTGATTAGAATATTGATATAAAACAATGTTCCTAATTCAGTGTACCTTAATTTTTGTGTAAGGTAGTCCACTGATAGTGTACATAGGAATTTACTTAAAATCTACTTTACTTTTTCCAGCTATTCATGTTTTCACTGTTATACGCTAGAGGGCGCTATGACACATCTTCTAGTACAGAATCTCTGGATCAAAATACAAGAGAAAAAGAAGCTGAAACAAGCGATAGATTGCTTGCGCAAATGTAAAAAGAGATCATCAAACATTAAACAGCATGTAAATTAAAACTGCCTGACGTTACTGAATGAAATGTAGAACCCAGGAAGAGGAAACTACTGTGAAGCTTTGGGGGTGTTGATGGACTCAATCGACTCCATCTATGTTTTGATCATCGTTCTGAATCCGATCAAGGTGTTATTGACAAAAATGCGATTTTTCTCAACTTTTTGTTTAAAATGTTGCCTTTCTTTATGAAACATACACACACTCAAGTGTTGATAAAAAGGATGCATGAAGTAGAGTTGCTTCCCTTTCTCTAAAGTCATCAGTCGCTTGGGAATTTCATTTAACTGCTATGCTGATGATACACGAATATATCTAAAAATTGACACTGATTCATCATCATCATCATCATCATCATCATCATCATCATCATCACGTTCTGCCTGTCTGTGGGATGGATGTGGATAAACTACAACTTTCTCCAGCTAAACAGCTCTAAGACAGAAGCCATCCTCATTGGTTCCCTCATCAGATCAGATCATCCACCATAATCTGGGTTAATCTCGGTGTTAGGTTTGATCCACACTTAACCTTTGAGGCCCACATTAAATATTTGTGCTAAACATTTTTGTGTCACCTCAGGAATATAGCCAGACTCCGTCCCTCACTCACCCTTCATGATGCTGAGAAACTCGTTCATGCCTTTGTCTCCTCGATATTGGATTATTGTAACACTCTTCTCTTTGGGATTCCTGGCAAGGGCACCCAGAAACCTTTTCCATTAATATGTGTATAATCAACTGAAAAAAGCACAACATGTCAGAACATGTCAAAACTTTTAAAGGGTGCCAAAACTGTGCAGACCTATTGGGGTTAAAGGTCCCATGGCATTACATTTTTATGTTATGAGGTTTTTCAACATTAATATGAGTTTCCTTAACCTGAATATTGTCCCCAAGTGGCTAGAAATGTGCAATGTTAATGAATAAATGTAACATACAAAAACATCATTAATCTTGACAAACTATACATCATTCTAAAGATCTAACCTTCAAGCACTATCGACAACCCGCTGCCTTTCCATAAAAAGCTTATAACGAATTTATTTTGGCATTTATGTAAGCAATACACATCAAAACATGAATAAGAAAAAACAGAGTACCTACCAGTGGTGTTGTAATAACGAGTCACACACGCATCCACTGCTAAAAGTTCCAGATTAAATGGAGAGAAAAATCCAACGAAACAATAACGTTGTTATTTGTATGGTTATTCCTTTGTTTACATTGCATTTCTTCGCAGTGAAGTATCGTACTAGACTGTTATGCAATAAAATAACTCTCTTAAAACAGTCTCCCAGTAGCAGAAAGCTATATGGGTTTGTAGCGTAGACTGTAACAAACAAAATAAGACCACCCACACACATAACCATACAAAGATAGATAGCTGAGATCCAGTTCAAAATGTCCAACCATTGCAGTCGGTTTGGCTGATGTCATGATATGCTCGTCCAATGATATTGTCTTTACAACTAAAGCCAATAAAAGTATCAAATCATCATGACTGACAGAAAATGTAGCCAATGAACACATGATTCCAACGATACCCGGCTTATTTATATTCCTCACATGGGCGTGATTATTGACTTATTTGAATCTGGCACTCTCTCTCTTCCTCTCTCTTTCATCCGCTAATAGCTGCGACGTATACTGTGTATCGTGTCTTTTCCTTTTAGCAAAGCAATAATGACCACTGACGACTTGACTTGAAATAAACGAACTGTTTACTTAAGTTTGGGAACAGGATTACACATTGTTACAGCACCCACTTTCATTCTCATTCTTCTTCTTCTGTGTGCACGCGCTCTAGCCCCCCAAGCATTATGGGTTAACTTTTCTTAAAGCTGAACAACCTAATAAACAGCAATTCAAACTTTTTCTATTATCATTGAAGACAATTAATTAAACATCATATTACAACTCAAATTAATTCACAACATCCTCCCCCCATGAACAACTGTTCATCAACTCTAATGCATCAAATCTCTAATGCATAAAGCAACTGAATGGGTCTCTTCAACACAGTCCCTGTGGATGTGCGAACAGCACAGGATCTGACTTTGCCATCTCGGCCTGGAAACAGCTGTTCAATTTTTCCCAATTTCCAGGTTTGTCTCGGTGTATTAGCATCTCCGATGAGAACAATGTCACCCATCTTCAACTCAGTACATTTCTGGGTGTTACAAGAATGTGCGGATTTCAGGTCCAGCAAATAGTCCTTTCTCCATCGATTCCACAGGTTGGTCATGAGTCGGTTCCTGTATCTCCACCTTCTTGTCATATCCTCCTTACTCACAGTGGGATGATCATAGTCTGCAGGAAATGGTTTTGGAGGAAGTGAAGTGAGTCGGTCACCGACCAAGAAGTGTGCAGGCGTTAATGGCTGTGGCTCGTCAAGCTCATTGTGGACAAAGGTAATGGGTCTGGAATTCAATGTGGACTCTACTTCGGCAAGGAGCGTAGACATTTCTTCAAAGGTGAGCGATGCTCTTCCTAGCACCTTCCTCAGGCTCGTTTTCACAGACCTTACAAGCCTCTCCCAAAATCCACCCCACCAGGCTGCCCGTTCTACAATGAAACGCCAAGTGATGCCTTTCCCTGAGAAGTATTCCAGAATTTGTGGCTCTTTGATGGCTTTCCACAGCTCACTAAGGTCTTGGTTCGCTCTCTTAAAAGTTTTTGCATTGTCTGAATAGATGACTTTACAAAGCCCTCTTCTAGAAACAAATCGCTTGAGTGCTAACAGGAAACTTTCAGTTGACTGACTGGAAACCAGCTCCAAATGCACTGCTCTAGTGACGGCACATGTGAACAGAGCAATATAAGCCTTGCATAGCACACAATCTTTCTTCACATACAGCGGACCTGCAAAGTCTATGCCAGTTACTTCAAATGGAGGGGTCTCTATTATTCTGTCTCGTGGTAAAGGAGCAGTGTCCTGTTGTGCGGGCTTTGCCTTAAATCTTTTGCACACAGTACATTTTGACAGAATACCTTTCACGATTTGTCTGCCTCTCAAAATCCAGTATTTGCTTCTGATTTGTACTAGTGTGTCTCTCAGACCGGAATGCATGATAAATTCATGGTTGTGCTGAACCAGCAGCTCACAATATCTGTCTTTGTTGGGCAGAATCCACGGATGTTTTTCTCTGTAACTAAAATCTGACTGTTGCAGTCTGCCTCCAACACAGAGCAATTCATCTTCATCAAGGGAAGGTTTTAGGTCTCTGATTTTTGAATCTGAGTTCAGGGGCTTACCAGCCTTCAGCAAATTAATCTCATGACTAAAACTGATGTCTTGTGTCACTTTTATCCAGTACTTCTCAGCCTCAAACATGTCATCAGCAGTCAACTCACCTCGTCTCTTGAAACGTGAACTTGCATTGTGCACAAACCGTTTGATCCAAGCAGTGACTCGCAACACTGTTTTCAGCTTGCTGTACTTTAGTAAATCCAGCACAGGTTCCATCCCCCCTTGGTCGCTGCTGCTACTGATCTGCATGGTTATCTGCTGACTTTGTTTAAGCTCACTAGTCATATCTTCGACGCTTTGACCTTCATCGCTTTCTTCCAGCAGATTCGGCACGATAAGAAATGAAGGTCCTTTCCACCACAGTTCAGTTTCCTTCAGGTTAGCTACAGTCTGACCTCTGGTGGGGAGGTCTGCAGGATTGAACTTGCCTTTACAGTGATGCCACGTTGCAGGGTCGGTTAAAGACTGGATTTCGGACACTCGGTTTGACACAAACTGTTTCCATTTGTAAGCTGGACTGCGAATCCACTGCAACACAATCATTGAATCTGTCCACATGTGAACTTGATGGAGCTCCATATTCAGCGGCCTTAACAGACTGTTTCCTAGTCTTGCTCCAATCACCGCTCCCATTAGCTCAAGACGGGGCAGTGATATCTTCTTCAGGGGGGCTACCCTGGACTTTGAAGCGACAAGGCATGTAGTTTTTGCTCCATTGTCCGCTACTCGCAGCAGGTAGGCAACAGTGCTATAAGCTTTCTCGCTTGCATCACAAAACACGTGAAGCTGTTGTGCATCGTGTCTGTGCTCAGATTTCATTCCATACCAACGAGGAATGCTTAGGTGGTGGATCTGTGGAAGTTCTGAACACCATCCTTGCCATTCTTGTGCAAGATCTGTGGGCAGCTCCTCGTCCCATCCGAGGCCTCGTATCCACATCTCTTGGAAAAGGCATTTCACACGCACGGTGAATGGGGCAAGAAAGCCTATTGGGTCGAATATGCGAGCAGAGAGCTTTAGGACACTTCTTTTAGTATTCTGTCTTTTAGCTACAGCATCCAGCAATGCAGTCAGATCAAAGACGAAATCATCTGTTTCAGTTCTCCACACTAAGCCTAGTACCTTCAGCACAGATCCATGCATTTTTGTGTCCTCTGCAACTTCACTCATTGTCGTCTTCCATTTCTCCTTCAATCCAGCACAGTTGGTTGTCCACTTGCAAAGGTCCATGCCAGCTGCAGACATAATCTCTCTTGCACCGGATGATATGGTGAAAGCATTTTCAACGTTACTTGCACTTGAGATGAAGTCGTCAACATAAAGCGATTCTTTTATTGTCTTCACTACCTCAGGAAGTTGGGCTTCATATCCCTTTAGATGCTTACTCACTGTAGCTGCCAGGAGGAATGGGCTGGGGGACACTCCAAACACCACTCTCGTCATCCGTAGCACACGCTGCTTCTCGCCTGTCTCTTCGTGGGGTGGTGAAGTGAGCCAGAGGAATCGCACGGCATCTCTGTCCTTCTCAGCAAGAGAAATCTGCAAGAAAGCCTTCTTGATGTCTGCAGTAAATGCAATCTCATTGAGTCTGAATTTGATTAATATGCCAAGCAGATCCGGATTCAGGTTCGGGCCAGTTAGTAAACAGTCATTTAGTGATGGAGAGCCAGTGTCATGTGATGAGGCATCAAACACCACTCTCAGCTTTGTAGTTACCTTGTCTTCGCGGAGAACAGCATGATGAGGCATGTAGTACTTCACAGCGGTTGAAGACGAGCTGTCCTCCTCCACGTCTTCGACGATACCCTGCTCAAGGTAATCATTCATAACTTCGTTGTATCTGTGATACAGCACTACATCTGACTGCAACTTTCGTTTAAGTCCTTCAAATCTTTTCTTTGCAATTTTGTAGTTATCTGGGAGTTCTGGTTTATCAGGTCGCCATGGCAGCTCAACTTCATATCGCCCGTTCTTGTACCGAGTTGTTTTTTCAAACATGTTAAGAGCTTCCTCTTCTTCAGGGCTGTCAGCGTGCTGCATTGTAATGCCAAGGGACTCTATTTCCCAGAAGGTTTTCAGACGTTCTGAGACCAGCGTGTCTTCATTAATCTGTACGTGCATGCATACTGTGTCAGAAACACTAGACATTGTGACTGGGCCCTGCACTGACCATCCAAAAATGCTCTCAATGGCCACAAGAGCATCCGTAATTCTTTCCACTTGGCCTGACACTATATTCCAATAATAATCTGCACCAATCAACATTGACAACTCTGTATCACAAGTGCTAGGGTCTGGGTAGTCTGCCAGCTGCAAGCCTTTTCGTTTTAGCTCTGCTTGGATGTGCTCACCTGGGATCTTCATCACTGCGGTGCATACTTGTGGGGTCTCGAGTGCTTCCACTTCAACCTTCTGCTCCTTGTTCCAGATGTTCTGCAGAATTACCTTCACTGTGTTGCGTCTCGATGTTACTGGTGCTGCAGAGCCAAATGTATGAAGTGTGAACGTTTCTTGCTTTATCACAGGTAACTTTAAAGCTCTTACTGTACTCTCGCTGATGAAGCTTCTCTGACTGCCTCCATCCAGTAGGCAGCGAATGCTTTTACGTCCGCCAGGTCCTTCTGCCCATGCTCTCACAGTCTGAAGCAGCACAGTGTTGTTCTGTTTAGAGGGCTGTATCTTTACCGAATGTGAAGCAAATGAAGACACTACATGGTCACTGTTGTCAGTGTCTGATGTGTGTGTTTCTCCTTTCTCACACATAGCACCATGATGTCTGCCTCCACATTTGTTGCAGCACACTTTGGCCTTACAGAATCTTGCAATGTGCTTTGGGCCAAGACAGACAAAGCATCGTCCCATTTTCATCAGTTTTTCTTTCCGTGCAGCAATTTCAGTTTCCGGACACAGTTCTGTTTTGTGTGCTGCACTGTCACAGAAAAGGCAGTTCTGTATTCTTTGACTGCTGGTTTGCAGTACTGCAGCTGATGGCATGTAATGCCTTTTCTGTTTCATTTCAATTGAGGTGTCTGGTCTTTTAAATGGTTTGTGATAGCTCTGGGTGTCTTTGGAATTACCTGGCTTAATCAGTTGCATGGCTCTTTCTCTGCTCAAAATCTCTTTTTGCAGGAATTCCATAACTTCTGAGACCTTCCATTCATCACTGGTTCCTCTTTGACGACTGTACTGGAGAGCAATGTCATCTGGAATCATCTGTAGCAGAACAGGACATAACAGGCTGCCGTATGCCTCAGACGCAACACCCAGCGATTCTAAACTACGGATCTGAACTTCACACTCATCGTAAAGTTGTCTCAGAGCACTGACATCATGTGATTTCTTTACTGGGCAGAGATTCAATAATTTTGTCATGTGTGCATTGATCAGCAGATCCTTCCTTCCGAACCGGTTTTGCAGCAGATCGATCGCGTGATCGTAATTGCCGTCTGTCATCATCAGTCCCGCTATTGCCTTTGAAGCAGCGCCAGTCAGATATGTCTTCAAGTAATTAAACTTCTCCGTTTTGCTCAGCGCGTCGTTTTTGTGAATAGCGGTTTCGTACTGATTCCAAAAGTCTTGCCACAAGCTAATGTCACCGTTGAACTTGCTGATAATTAACTTGGGTAACTTAACTGTTTGTCCGCGCGGCGACCGATCTGTGTCACTCGGTCTGCTGCTTTCTCGGTCTCCCTGCATCACGCGCTGCACGCGAGCCTTCGCGCGGATGATTCGCTCTCTATACTCCTCAACATCAATAACTTCATTTTCCAAATCATCCATTTCTGTTTGTTCCTCTATTTCGCAATCTAACTCCAGCAGTGTTCCCTCTTTTGCAGATAACAGGGCTAACAGTTCACATAATCGGTCAATGATCGGATCTTCTTTACCAACCTCTGTTTCTATGTCTTGCAAAAGTGTCGTGGTGGTACCGCGTACAGCTTTCCGTTTTCTGTGTAGTCTTTCAAGTCGCTCCGCCATTTCGGATGTTGCTTGCTAGTTATCCCGGGTTTTCGGCACCAAACTAATATCGTGTCTTTTCCTTTTAGCAAAGCAATAATGACCACTGACGACTTGACTTGAAATAAACGAACTGTTTACTTAAGTTTGGGAACAGGATTACACATTGTTACAGCACCCACTTTCATTCTCATTCTTCTTCTTCTGTGTGCACGCGCTCTAGCCCCCCAAGCATTATGGGTTAACTTTTCTTAAAGCTGAACAACCTAATAAACAGCAATTCAAACTTTTTCTATTATCATTGAAGACAATTAATTAAACATCATATTACAACTCAAATTAATTCACAACACTGTGACCATAGACAGTAAGGTAACAGCCTAGTAATAAGACGGTCTCTTTGGAACAACTGTTTGCACGTCTTACTTACTGGACGGAATTAATTATCAAATGGATCATCAAAATAAGTTTTTCTCCGCTGAAGATGTTTTATTTGAGATCACTCAAAGCAGCGACGTGGAAAACATTGAGGAGAGTGAAGACAGCGATGAAGGTAATATGCTTGTGGACGGTGATCCTATTTTTTATCGGTGAGTTGCTGTATACGTTGAGTTGCTGTGCTTGTTTTTGTGAAATATCAGAACCCAAATGTGTATAATGACATGGGTATGACACAGGTATTACAGAAGAGGGTAAAAAATCAGTGTAAAAATGCAGAATGTGTCCTGTGATGGGTAGGTTTAGGGGCAGTGTAGAGGCATAGAAAATATGAGTTGTTAGGGTTAGGTATGTATTTTTTCTGTGTGTGCTAAAAAAAAAGAGCTAAATATCAGTAAATACCAGAACTCCATCTAATTACTGGTATATTGCATATTCTTTCTAGTATACACAGAAAAAAAGAAAGAAATGTGCATATATATATATATATATATATATATATATATATATATATATATATATATATATATATATATATATATATATATATATATATATATATATAAATCTGTGTGTGCTAGAAAAATATTCAATATACCAGTTATTAGATTGAGTTCTGGGGTGTTGACCATCTGTGTGATTTGTGATTCTATGTCTGGCCATCAGTATGAATGCTGTCTGTATCATCGGCCATTAGATTGATTGTTGGGCTGTATGAGAATGTAAAGACGAACATCATTATGAATGCTGTCTAAACGATTGCCCATCAGTTTCATTGTTTATGGGATGGCCAGCAGTTAGAGTGAATGCTGTCTGTAAAACTGTGATTTTTGATTGAATGGACAAACTAAACAGGAGTATACATGCAGTTCTAATTCTCTTTCCTTTCCTTGTCATTCTACAGGCATTGAGTTGAATCTTCAGATGAGGAATGGCATCCAAGCATCAGCCAACCAGCAGAAAAGAGATGCAAGCTTTCTGACTCTTTCAAATCTGCACTTGCTGATGTAGACCTGAATCGGCCAGTAAAAGGGAGAGGCAAAAAAAAAAAAACGTCAAAAGTCCTTCAGCACCCATACAGTAAAGCCCTCCAAAAAAAAAAAAAAAAAAAAAAAAAAAAAAAAACTATGTTCCCAAGCACCCCTACAGTAAAGTGGAACTGTTCATCAGACGCAGACATTACACCTCCACCTGCAGTCTTCAGACCCTTTAGAACACCAGGCCCCCTCACAGCATCATACACTGTGTTGCAGTTGTTCCAGCTGTTTTTATCCACTTCATTGCTGCAGATTCTCAATGAGGGAGTGAAAATAAATTGTATCTATTTAACCACTGAATGAGATAACATAGTAACAATTAGCACATGGATGGAAATCCAAGACAGTATTGTGGATATCAAAGCTCAACACTATAAGTAAACAAATAAACAGTAAATCAATTCCAAACCCCAAATACCAGTGATACACAAACAAAAAACCGTACCAAACCATTCAAAATGCCCTAGAGGGAAAAGGATATACAGTCTGCAATGCAAGTCTCTTATATGAGTGTTGTAGAAGTCCCAGTCCCAGCAGGCAATGAATATATACAATCCTAGAATCCTAGATTAGGCACTGGCACAATCCAACACAGGTCAGAAGTAGGTATCAGTGCACTCAAGCCCCATAACAGAGTCCTCTGTGAGCTTCTCTGCAAACTTCCAAACACTATGAATTAAAATTTTATGGGTACATAAAAATGTGCATTTGAACAAGATTGTAAAGCATTAGAATGTACAATTCACTTAACTCTCAAACACAATGTGATTCCAGGCATTTTCACCCATTCTCCATTGCCATGCCTCTCCTCTGTGCTACTCACCTTAAAACCACTTCCTCCATTTGTTGCCCTCTAGAGGACAGGATGAAAAATGTCACCCATGTACCAGAGTAACCGTTACATGCTACACAGAACAAAACATGAAAGTACATGCCATGGCTAATGATGAGCACAAGCCGCATGCTAAACAAACAACCCTAAACACATGGACAAAAGAGTGTATACTGCCCAAGCAAAACTAGATGCTCACACGAGACCAAACGAATCCTCAAACTGTACACTCACAATAGGGAGAAAAACACACATGGAGCTTTTAATGTCCGAAGCCTGAACCTAAACCAAATTATGAAATGCCAGGATTCAAACACCACTATATAAATCCATATAAAATCCTATATAAGCATACCGAATGTTTGCATATATTATGTTTAAATAAACTTATCCCATCTGATGACGTCGGACCGTAACCTCTCTGGCACAAATAATCGACTCGGTGGTTCGCCGGGTGGAGGCGTTACCCCTTCTAAGGCCTTTCTGACCTTCGATTCAACCTCCCATATGTGTGTGAAGATAATGAGTTTCTCCGGAAAAATGCACTCGGGAGTAGACGGGCGTTCGATCGGTCAAAAATACGAGATAAAGCATCGGGTTTGATGTAGAACCCGGGCGGTACGAGAGTGAAAAGTCAAAACGTCCGAAAAAAAAGAGCCCACCGAGCCTGCCTAGAGTTAAGTCTTTTAGCGGTTCTGATATACTCCAAATTCTTGTAATCCGTCCAGACAAGAAAATGAACCCCTGCTCCCTCTAACCAATGGGGCCATTCTTCCAATAGTTTGACTGCCAATAGTTCTCTGTTGCCAATGTCGTAATTACGCTCGGCTGAGGACAAACAATGGGAGTAAAACGCGCACGGGTGCATCTTGTCATCCGAGGAAGAGCGCTGGGGCAATGACCAAGTATTCAAAGTGGCCTCTGGGGGTGTTAAATGCTGTTTTCCATTCATCTGCCTTCCTGATGCAAACCAAATGATATGGGTTACGCAAGTCCAATTTTGAGAAGATGGATGCTCCCTGTAACCTCTCGAAGACTGAAGACATCAGCGGCAAAGGATAAGTATTCTTTACCGCAATGTTAGTCAGCCCTCAGTAGTCAATGCAAGGTCGCATAGATCCATCCTTCTTACCCACAAAAAAGAACCCCCGCCCCCGCCGGAGAAGAGGAAGGACGGATGAACTTGGAAGCTAGAGAATCAGAAATATATTTCTCCATGGCCTCCCTCTCTGGTGAAGACAGTGAGTATAACTTGTCCTTAGGCGGAGACGTACCTGGTTGTAATTCTATCGCACAGTCATAGGGACAATGAGGAGGTAGAGAAGCAGCCCTGGACTTACTGAACACTTCCTTCAGGTCCAGATACTCCCTGAGCACATTTGACAGATCCAACAACTCATCCTGTAACACAGAACTAGACACAGACGGACGGGCAGACGGAAGACAAGAGGCATAGCACTGATCGTCCCAGGCAGAAACAGAACTGTGACCCCAGTCAACCCTGGGGTTATGCTTAACGAGCCAGGGATGACCGAGGACGACAGGAACAAGAGGTGAGTCAGTGATGTAAGAGTCAAGTGTCTCGTTGTGGTTGCCAGATGTGATCAGTGTGAGATGGTCAGTGGTGTGTGTGATGGCAGGTAGTCTTTGTCCATTTAACGTGTGCACAGTGATGGGGTGACGGAGAGGCTTGGTGGGGAGCTAAAGCTGTTCAATCAGCGAGCAGTCTAAAAAATTACCTTCCGCCCCACTGTCCACCATCGCCTGGCAGCTGTAGTACCTGTTTGCCCATTGCAGTCTTACCGGGAGGAGAGTGGTGGATGGGGATTTCCCCAACCTGGAACCGCCCGACAGTATCCTACGCTCTACTGTCGGGCTAGATCTTTTACCGGACAGCGGTTGAGAAAATGCCCCATCCCACCGCAGTACAGACAGAGCCGTCGTTGCTCTCTCTCCTCCCGGTAAAGCTGAGCACGACCAACCTGCATGGGCTCGGGATCGATGGTGGGGCTGACTGTGCACTCTCTGGAACTCGCTGGCATCTCAGCGAACCGTTCCGGTTGAGAGCGTTGGTCTCTGTGTTGTAAGCGCGCTTCGACCCGCAGAGCCAGGTCCAGCAGCACGTGTAGATTTCGTGTAGAGGAAACACACAGTGTAGATTTCCTTCTGCACACGGTCAGCCAGCCCATGAAGGAAAATGTCCCACTGCACCTCTTCGTTCCACTTACACTCTGCTGCCAAGGTCCGAAAGTCGATCACATAGTCTGAGACGGATCGGTTGTTCTGACGAAGATCCGTGAGCCTGCGGGTCGCCTCGCGACCCACGACCGAATGGTCAAAGACCCGTCTCATTTCTTCGGAGAGTGCAGGGAACGAGGAACAGCAAGGATCTTTATTTTCCCACACCGCCGTTCTTCACAGAGCCACGTGTCCCAATAGCAGGGTGAGTACCAATGCCACTCTGGATTCCTCAGTGGCGAATGTACGTGGCTGCAATGAGAAGAACACTGAACATCGGGTAAGGAAAGATATACATAGATCAGACTCACCAGCATATCTCTCCGGGGTGGGAATGTGCGGCTCGTGCTTGAAGTTTGTGTTGCTGGATTCACGGAGAACGGCGGGTGGGGCTGGCTCAGTAGGTGAAGTCAGCTGGCGAACTTGAGTGGTGAGCTTGGACACCTGTGTCACTAACGCCTGCACCACTCTTGTCGTAGCATGTACCTGTTCATCCTGTTGATCCATATGCGTGTGAGTACTGGAAAGGTATTCTTTTAATTCTGATGCTTTCGCTGGATCCATGTTGGTCGATCGTTATGTCACGGCGGGTAAGAATGAAGACAGATGCGGATCCAATAGCGAATGCAAAAGGTCTCTTTATTGCTGACAAAGATAAGACAGTAAACAACAGCAGAAGCTCAGTCTCTGGTGACTCGTGGCAGGTAGATCCAGGAAGCTCTAGGAGACGGTGAAGCAACGTGACACAGGGACACAATGAGCACAGACCAGGCAATGGGAAATCCAGGATGGAAGAATCCACACTGACACAGGACACCGGGAAGACGACTGCACACGAGGAACACAGAGGGACAACTGCAATGATCGACAAACACAGACTGCAGGTGAGGCAATTAAATAGGCAGGTGAGATGAGGTGCAGCTGGTGAATGATTGCAGGGATCAGTGACCACGCCTCTAACACAATCAAATGCACATATACAAAATGAGCTGGTGGATCCATGAACCGTGACAATTGGTGGCTGACAAAATACTTTTTTTGCCCCATGATAGATAGATAGATAGATAGATAGATAGATAGATAGATAGATAGATAGATAGATAGATAGATAGATAGATAGATAGATAGATAGATAGATAGATAGATAGATTCTTTTTCACCAAAAAAAAATCCAAATGAACATGTTTGGCCAGGACCTCTGGTTAAGATGAATGACTATATGTCTTCATAATTATTTTCTCTAATCAACTCAATTGTCTCTGTTTTGTCCATGTCCATAATTAGTGAACAGTCTGAGAACTCTCGAGGAACATTTAGGGGAAGACACCTATCATCTACTCTGAGGTACAACATTTCTGTCTAGATATAAATATATTTTACTACCACTTTTAATTTATGTTGTAATCTAATAATTTATTCTTTCTGTCATGATTCTCAACTGGCCAAAAGCAAATTTAAATCAAATCTGCTGAAGAAGTTTCAGTGTCTGCATGAAGGAAGAGCAAAGCAGGGAAACCCAAAACTCCTGAATGAGATCTACACAGAGCTCTACATCACAGAGAGTGAAAGTGGAGAGATCAATAATGAGCATGAGGTGAGACAGATTGAGACACAATCCAGGAGAGCAGCAACAGAGAACATACCAATCAAATGCAATGACATCTTTAGACCTTTACCTGGACAAGACAAACCCATCAGAACTGTGCTGACAAAAGGAGTCGCTGGCATTGGAAAAACAGTCTCTCACTGCATGAAAAGTGGGATTTTCGTCAGTAAGCGGCACTGTAGATTGTCGTGGAAGATCAGGTTTACGACTGTACACGGCAGTTTGCAGGCGACACCGAAAACTGCCGTGAATTGTCAGAAATTGACGTGGGCCTTGCTTGGCAGTTGTCCCTCCCAAGACCCCCCTTCCCTTAACTCCAGGGGAGGCTTTAACATGTAAATGACCATGCTGTGAGCTATACAAATGCAAATCAGGGTAGCAGGAGTTTTAACCCATGTGACATTTTTCTAAAAGGTAATAACTTCCTTCTAAGAAAATCTCTTAGATAGATCAGGCTCAGTATAGCCTAATTGTAAAATCTTAAACTTAAGCTTGAATTTATATATTTGATGAAAGTATTCTAGATTATTTATTGTGTGTCATTTGCAATCAGTCCCCGTGAATTCAGTGCGACTCGCAATTTTGACCAATCACCGCAACTTTGACCAATCATTGCGGTCTCCTGCTAATAAGCGGCGTCATACATCAGCAAACTTTATATATCATATATCATATATCATTGCCTGTCAAAATGAACGTGTTAATGCAAATTAATTTTAACGGCACTACATATATATATATATACAGGGGTTGACATTAACTTTTTTGCTCACCGGCCACCGTGGCTAGTGGTTTTCCAAAGTTACTAGCCACTCAGCATTTTCACTGGCCACAATTTTGCTGTTTGGAAATTACATTGTATGTTTAAAGTTGACTTTGGCATATATAAATTACTTGATTTTGAATCATTTTACTTTATTTAAAAGATTTAAAACCCTTTCAAACTTTCAAATCTTGTATATCAGCTGGGATGTGCAGGTGGGCAAGGGGTGGGCAATATAATAGATTATAATAGAATATAATAGGCTAATATGAGAAAGGTAATATGACAGGCTATGAGTTATTTTAGTTAGGATATATATAATTTAAAAAATACCCTAAGCAAATTACAAAAATAATAGTTATTAAAAATAAAATAAAAATTCCGATACTAATACGACACAATGTAATTTATTGAATGTAATTGTCATTGGATACGACTTTCATCGAAAAGAATGTAACAAAATGTGGGCGTGGTCTGTGTTGTGAAATGAAACCACATTAAAAATTCCCTTAAACTGCGTTTGAAACATACAGCAAAGCAGCGACAGAGGAAAACACAGAGCCTGATATTATGCAAACATTTACCAATAATGTGGAAAGCGTTTTAAATCTGTTCAGTGGAAAATCCGCTGTGACGAATCTGTCCTCGTCTAACATCTGCTGTAAATCCAGGTAAAACTAGCTGCGTGCACGTGCCCGTCCCCAGATAACATGATCCCCAGTTGATCCGTAACACCGGCGGGAAGAAACAGCTGAATGCAATCTCGTCAGCTTGCTGCCGATTTTAACGAGCAGTTAACTTTAGTAATCTCCAGGTTGCTGTCCATAGATGATAGGTTGCTTGCTTTGGAGTCGAAAAACTGTGTGGAAGATACTAACTTTAAGAAGAGAAGACGAGTGCCTAAGAGAAGACCAGTCCTAAGATTGCGGTAAGACTGTTATCTAAGCTAAAGTAACCTAAAGCAAAGCTTTTTAAGTAGCACTAGCTGAAATTAGCCTTGTAAAAGAACAAATGTAAGTTGCTTTATAAAAGTGTTTTCTTTTTCTGGTCATTTTACAGGAAGCAGTACGCTGTCTTCACAACTTCGTCATAACACTCATTTAATTGTTTTCCAGCTGCATGTAAGACATAGAGACAGTACGCAGGAGCTTCAGGTACAAACATCCAGTTCTTGCATCGCACGCAGAAGCTGTGAAGAGTTCAGCTCGGAGTCGATTGAGAAGAAAGAGGGTAAGATTTATTAGATTAGATCCGTTTTTGGTCAGTGTGACTATTTTTCAGGTGCATTTTACGCAGTACATCGCGCAATACTGATTGTCTTTATTGTTTGTTTTTACAGCTGCTACAAGCAAGAAAGAGTGTGTTAGCTGAGGATGAGGTGGGCCTTTGGAAGTGCGCTGCCATAGACCTGATGTCTGATGAGGTAGACGGCATCGTTCGCGCAGTGTCTGGATGGACTGTTTGACCAGCCAGGAGCTCGCCGAGCTCTGTGCCACGCTGCAATCGAGATTAGAGGCGATTCCAAAGAACAGGGCAACGCACGACAGACGTCTGAAAAATGGACTGAAATCAGACAGAATGGCGCTAGTTACCTACAGCTCTGAAGCGGAAAACAGAGACTTCATGGTGCTGTAGGATTTTGGGCTTCTCGTGAGCTTCCTATTGTTGTGTGGGCAGATCTCACACGTTTTGCATTTGGTTGTGTGTTTGTGTTTGTTCTAATAAAGCTCTTTCTTTGAATAAACTGCACATCCCTGGCATATTTTCCTTTCCTCAATAAATGAATGTCCTTGATGGTTATAATAGCGTAGTCCATAGGATAACAATGACATGAATATAAAACATAATAGCATATCACATGAATATGAATATATACAATTAAAAAATAATATGCAAATCATAATTATATATATATGTGTGTAAAATTATTATAATTTGGGGGTTTAAATTTATTAATTTATTACCCAGGTTGACCAATAGTAACAGATCTGCCAACCAATCACGAGTGATATTTCTTGTTTCAATGTAGTAGTTTCAACCAATACTGAGTGAGGAAATTCAAGCCATTCCGGCAAGGCGCCGCCCAGAGCTGCTATTCATATGCTAATTAGAGCCATTAGCGCCGGCGCCAGCATGCCTCCGCAAGCTCCACATACGTCATGGTTCGTTTCCGTCAATATGTGGCACAGACGAACGCGACGTTCACAGGCTGTAAACTGACGTTAATTGTCGAAAATCAGGGAGATTTCCGGCCGTTTACGGGGACGAAAATCCCACTTTTCATGCAGTGTCTGTGCAGAAGTTCATTGTGGACTGGGCTGAAGGGAAAGAGAATCAGGACATCCATCTCATATTTCCACTTCCTTTCAGAGAGCTCAACTTGATGAAGGACAAAACACTCAGTCTTTCAGATCTTCTTCATGTCTTTTTCCCTGAAACAAAAAGAAACAAAATATCCAGTGATAAATATAAAATGTTGTTCATCTTTGATGGTCTGGATGAGTGTCGTCTGTCTCTGAACTTTGAGAGCAAAGTGAATCTGTGTAAAATATCTGAACCAGCCTCAGTGGACGTGCTGCTGATGAACCTCATTAAGGGGAATCTGCTTCCCTCTGCTCTCATCTGGATCACCTCCAGACCAGCAGCAGCTGATCTCGTCCCCTCTGAGTGTGCCCATCGAGTGACAGAGGTACGAGGCTTCAATGACCCACAGAAGGAGCAATACTTCAGGAAGAGGATCAGTGATCAGAGTCTGGCCATTACAATCATCACACACCTGAAGTCCTCAAGGAGTCTCCACATCATGTGCCACATCCCAGTGTTCTGCTGGATCTCAGCCACTGTTCTAGAGAAGATGTTGAGTGAAGCAGAGAGAGGAGAGATTCCCAAGACTCTCACTCAAATGTACACACACTTCCTGATCATTCAGACCAATATCAAACATGAGAAGGACTATGAGAAGAAAGTGAAAGATGAAGACATGATTCTCAAACTGGGGAAACTGGCTTTCCAGCAGCTTGTGAAAGGCAACCTGATCTTCTATGAGGAAGACCTGAGAGAGTGTGGCATTGATGTGACAGAAGCAACAGTGTACTCAGGATTGTGCACTCAGATCTTCAGAGAGGAGTTGGGCTTGTATCGGGGGAAAGTCTTCTGCTTTGTTCACCTGAGCATCCAGGAACATCTAGCAGCTCTATATGCACACATCTCTCTAATAAACAAGAACAGAAATGTGTTTGTCCAAATCACCAAACCAAATGTGTTGTCTGAGGTTTTAAACAGGAAGAAATATCACTCATTATCTGAGCTGCATCAAAGAGCTGTGAATGAGGCTTTAGATAGTAAGAATGGACATCTGGACCTTTTCCTGCGTTTCCTTCTGGGTTTCTCATTGGAGTCCAACCAGTCTCTCTTACGAGAACTACTGACACAGACAGGAAGCAGCTCCTACAACAAAGAGGAAACAGTTCAGTACATCAAACAGAAGATCAGGGAGAATCCCTCTCCAGAGAGATCCATCAATCTGTTCCACTGTCTGAATGAACTGGGAGAGGATTCACTGATGCAGGAGGTTCAACATTTTCTGAAATATGGGGAAATAAGAGGAACAAAACTCTCCTCTTCCCAGTGGTCAGCTCTGGTTTATGTGTTGCTGACATCAGAGAAGAAGATGGATGTTTTTTATCTAAATCAGTTTACTGGAGCACAAAACACAGCAGATGAAGTTCTTCAGAAGCTGCTGCCTGTGGTTAAAGATTCCAGATCAGTTCAGTAAGTCACACTGACAACAATCACAACACTGATAAAACATGATCACATTTATAATTTTAGCATGTTCTTTCATACCAAAGCAAAAAAATGGTGTGTTTGTGAGGAGGTGTGTGTGTGTCTGTGTGTGTGTGTGTGTGTGTGTGTGTGTGTGTGTGTGTGTGTGTGTGTGTGTGTGTGTGTGTGTGTGTGTGTGTGTGTGTGTGTCAGACATGGGGACTTGAGACTTGGTGACTTGCACTCGAGTCGCTATTTTTATGACTTGTGACTTGACTTGACAAAATAGAAAATACTTGAGACTTGACTCGGACTTGGAAGTTAAAGACTCGGGACTTGACTTGACTTGAGACACGATGACTTGAATGACTTGAGTGTTAATCACATCATGTTTTCAATTTGAATATAAAATATATAAATTATTTAATAAACATAAAGTTGTCCCAGATGGAGCGCAGACTGAGAACAGCGCTGTCATGACTGGATCACGACACTATCATCAGTCATGCCCTCTCGCACCTTACACACACCACGCCCACTTATCACATATCACATCAACATGTCAGCCAGCCCAGAGGGATACAGAGGGTCATCGCTTTCGGCTTCAACTATTATTTGCAAGATGGCAAAAGACGAACGTTACACACACGAACGTTGCGTGTTGCAAGACATGCAACATAAAAATCACGGACGGACAGCCAGATGACAACCTCTAATATCATCCGTCATTTGAAGAGCCAGTCTGCCCAAAAAGGTTAGTTAGTAGTTAGCTAATGTATAGCTAAAGTAACCACTAGCCATTAACCCTCATACCATGTTGGGGACAAATGTGGTCAAAATAGTTTAGATTTATTTTTATAAAATACTTCCCCTGCGGTACGAGACTTTGCCACCTGAACACACACACAACAAAAATTACTCGATTCTAACGTTACAATGTTAAGTGAGTGGGAAAAATCGCGCTCGCGAGTGTGTGTGTGTGTTGTCCTTGTGGGGACACTTTTTGGTCCCCAAAAGGAAAACATCTTATAAATCCTACAGAAGGAGGTTTTTTTTTTTGAGAATGTAAAAATGCAGAATGTTTCCTGTGATGGGTAGGTTTAGGGGCAGTGTGTGTGTGTGTGTGTGTGTGTGTGTGTGTGTGTGTGTGTGTGTGTGTGTGTGTGTGTGTGTGTGTGTGTGTGTGTGTGTGTGTGTGTGTGTGTGTGTGATGGGTAGGTTTAGGGGCATTGTAGGGGGATAGAAAATACGGTTTGTACAGTATAAAATCCATTACGCCTATGGGATGTCCCCATAAAACATGGAAACACTACGTGTGTGTGTGTGTGTATGTGAGAGAGAGAGAGAGAGAGAGAGAGAGAGAGAGGGAGAGAGAGAGAGAGAGAGAGAGAGAGAGAGAGAGAGAGAGAGAGAGAGAGGTTTTACAAAACTTTATTTAAAACAACACTTTAAAAACAATCTTTAACAAAACCCATTATAAAATTACAAATTCAAAGTCAAATGTCCGTCCTGAACAAAACACAAAACATCATTGACACACCACAGGTCATTAAAAACCATCTCATCATTAAAAAGACTATAGTATGCAAATTCTATTTTTAGTCTACTAGCTACCAATCTCATGAACACCACTTCAACATTAATACTTTGAAGCTGTAACCCTTGATTCTTCCTGGTTTTCCATATTGACAGTTTTTCAGTTCCTATTAAGTAGTTTAATAAGCACATCTTCCTCCTCTTTGAAAAATTATATTTCACACCCCCTACAAACACTTGTTCAGAGAATTCTTCACCAAAATCTTGAAACAATCTGCTAAGAACATCAAAATGACCTTCTAATCGTTTGCATTTTAAAAACAAATGTTCTAAATTCTCTTCTTCTCCACAAAATCTACATCCCACCCCTACTGCTGGGTTAAGGTACGCCACATGCTTGTCCGTTGCTATTGCCCCATGAATTATTCTCTATTGTAAATCCACTGTGCTTTTCTCCACTGGAGGTTTATACAAAGTTCTCCATTGGTCTCTCACAAGAAATTTTGGCTTCAACAACACTGGCCACTTTGAGATCTTTTGTCCTCTAAGTGAAACTTGATGCAAAACTTTGACTGTGGTAATATATATTTCTTTCTTTGATGTTGTTTCAAACAAACCCAGCTGTTGAGTTTCAAAAGATAAAATTGAACCTTCTGATTCGCCTTCTTGTGGTTCACCAATGACAGCAGCAACTCTTATTTTTGGAAAATCCGTCTCTTTTCTTGTATCTGATTGAAAATCTTGTCCAATATTCCTCCTATAGCTGCTTGGTAATGTGTTAACAATTTCTTCCAACAGCTTTTCCGTCAAGCATGAGGACTTTAACCCCGTTACTTCTTTCAACGTTTCCATGGATTCCCATCGGTCATTATTTAAAAGTTGCCCCATCTTCACAATGCCATGTCTTTGCATGCATCCACTCACGCTAACAGAAGATAAAAGTCTTGTCTGTAACATTGGGTTAAAAAACAATGATTCCTCTCGTATCCAACTCCCAGAATCATCAATATCTCTTTCCACTTTAAAAACAGTTCTCCAAGAGTACAACATTGACCGATAAAATGGGGTGACTTCAGACAGATACACTTTTTCCAGTTCCATTAGAAACAGATGTCTGTCTAATTTAAGACCACCTGCTTTTTGTAGAATCATTTTTGCTGTCTGAGTCCAGGCTAAGTCTTTATAAGTCTTTATCCCCAGTTTACCCTTGCTGATGATGCCTTTTCATATTTCCCAATAGTTTCAGGTAAATATTAACATCATTTTGATCTGAAATAAAAACAGTAACATCATCAGCATAAGCAGATATCGAGATTCCATGCATGATGTTTACATCAGGAGTATAAATCCCTTTAAGATCTCTTCTTAGCCTGCACAACAGCGGTTCAATAACAAGGCTGTATAATTGTCCAGAAAGTGGACAGCCTTGCCTAATCCCTTTTAATACAGGTATTGGGGCACTCAATCCTCCACCCGCTTTTACAATCACAGAAACTTCAGAATATAACAGCTGAATATATGATATAAAATTCTTTCCAAACCCAAAATTTTTCAAAGCCTCAAACAGATATGCATGATTAACTCTCTCAAAAGCTTTCTCTTGAAAGCTTTCTCTTTCTAATGAAAGCACACCCAGGTCAACATTATTGAACTGATTCAAATCAATTACATCTCTTAACAAAAAAAGATTGTCCATAATTGACCTATTCGGGATACAATATGTTTGATCTCTGTGGACCAATAGATCCAAAATATGTTTCATCCTATTTGCTAAACATTTTGAGAGTATTTTATAGTCCATACACAGTAAAGAGACAGGTCTCCAGTTCTTTAGAAGGCATAAATCCCCCTTTTTAGGGAGCAAAGATAGGACTGCTCTTCGACAACTTGTAGGAAGTAAGTTTTTCTTTATACTTTCTAGTAATACTTCGTACACATCACGTCCTAATACATTCCAGAATGTCTGATAAAATTCTGCTGGCAATCCATCAATTCCAGGAGAACGTCCATTTGATAACTGTCTCATTGCCTCGGTAATCTCTTGAAAAGTAATTAGTCCATCCAGAGATTTTTTTCTGCTCATTTGTTAGCTTCAGTATATCACTCAGTAAATCAGAAACACATTCAGAATCACAAGTCTCAGCATCATACAAGTCCGAATAAAATTTTGCTGCCATTTTCTTTATTTCTACTGGGTCAGAGGTTATGACCCCATCAGGCCGGCGAAGATGATACATTTGCCTTTTATGAACAATTTTCTTTTCAAGATTAAAAAAAGAAGAAGGAGCATCCATATCTTTAATGGAAAAAATTCTTGCTCTTATTAGTGCTCCCTTAACTTGTTCTTGTAATAATGAACCAAGTTCTTTCTTTTTATTCAAATGTTCATTTTGTACCTTTCCATCATTATTATTGTTCACCAGAATATTCTCCAAAGCTTGTATATCCCTTTGAAGTTTTTGTATTGCTGCTTTCACCATAGACGTAGAATTTGAACTATAATTTTGACAAAAAATTCTTATATTTGCTTTTCCAACCTCCCACCACATATGCAAACTTTCAAAAGAAGCTTTTTTAATTGCCAGTCATTCCAAAAAAAAGTTAAATTTTCAGAAAATAAAGCATCCTGCAATAATTTAGTATTAAAATGCCAACAATAATTTGGTTTTACATTTTTTTTTTCATATTTAAAGCAAATAATATCAAATGGTGATCTGAAAAACCAACAGGTAAAATAGAAACCTCAGTAATTTTATTATTCCACTCTTTGCCGATATAAAATCTATCTAATCTAGCTCCACTTACCCTATTATTAGATGCTTTGAGCCAGGTATACTGTTTAATTGCTGTATTTCTTTTTCTCCAAATATCTATTAATTCAAACTCTTTTAAAAACTTTGACAATACAACTGCTGATTCATGATGGGGTTCTTCTCCATTTCTATCAATAATAAAGTCAATAGTACAATTCCAATCCCCTCCAATGATACTACAAACAGTGTCATCAATTTTCTGAATCGCATGCCTTAACATTAAAAAATGGCTCACACGCTCAGGTCCATTATTGGGTGCATACACATTTATCAATAAGAAAACAGATCCCTCATATTCAATTTTTAACAGCAATATTCTTCCCTTTACAATTTCTTCTACCATCAAAATATTTACATTAATTTCTTTAGAAAATAAGATGGCTATGCCAGCACTCGTATTTGTCCCATGACTTAAAACACTTTTTCCTTTCCACCATCTACTCCAATCAGCCTCATTATCTAAACTAGTGTGCGTTTCTTGTAAGAAAGCTACGTTTACCTTTTTTTATACTAAATAACTCCGCTACCATTGCCAATTTATTCATATCCCTACCCTCATTCATATTTAAAGAGCCCACCCTAAAAAGCTCCATAGAAAAAAGAAAATATAAAGAGGACAGAAAAATAACAAAAAAGCACAAAAAGTGATTCATCTCGTGTGACTTAAACATTTGATCTCTTTTTTGAGGCACCTGCTTTATCCCTTCTTAACTTTGTTATCAGCTTCTTCAACCTGAACCTTTTTTGTTTGCTTAAAGCCTCAAAGCTAACATTCCTCTGCAACAATTTCACTGTGTGAATGAATTTATCTAAATCAGGAAAAAAATCTTGAACTTCAATAGATCTACCAAAGGTCACATTCAGAAAATCATTTATATTTTGTAATGGATATACATCGTCCACATTTCCACACTGTGATCCAATGTCAGATATATCAGAGAACGCATCATCGTCTCTCATCCCCAAATCAGCATCAGTACACATTTCACCAGAATTTGCCATTCCAGAATCTTCATCAGAAACCCTTTCAACACTGACCGTTGCTACATCTTCATCCATTACACTTTTATCATTCAACTCAGAAAACTCATGACTTTTACCAGAATCAACCTTTTCATTAACATGCCGCTTCAAACACTCGTACAAACTTGCGCAAAAAAAGAAGATCAAATATTATTGAAAAAGAAAACAAAATAAACCAATATATATAGGCGGAAAAAAACACCCAAAACAATAGTAGCCCTCTCCTTGTGAGCACCCTCACACACCCCAAACACTCCCAGCGTGCACCGGAAGAGAGCTAATGATTGTAGAGGTCAGTGTCATGGAGGATTGAATGAGACAGAAATCAAAACTGACAGCAAACAGCAACAGTTTCTTTAACAGTGTATTTACCTATATATTGATTATGTAAGGGACTGTTTGTTCTTTAATGATTTTTATGTGAATGTTTTATTGCCTCTAAATTGCATTTGTAGTTTACACATTTTATTCTATAACTGATGCTGATATCAGTTTACCAACCCTCTGAACCCTGAGCTGTTTTCTTGGCCCTGGAAGTGTT
Organism: Pseudorasbora parva; assembly: GCF_024679245.1. Classification (NCBI taxonomy): domain Eukaryota; kingdom Metazoa; phylum Chordata; class Actinopteri; order Cypriniformes; family Gobionidae; genus Pseudorasbora; species Pseudorasbora parva. Next base: position 43,332,079 of record NC_090190.1, read on the forward strand.
TTTACATGCCCTGACATTTGTGCTTATTTCTGTTACTTGGAACATTTTCATGGCTACATTTTCAAGTCTGATTACACTGCATTCAGCACACACTCTGCTACAATAATATGTGAGCAGCATGTGTGCAAAAGTTTGTACTTTTGAAAAAATTTAATTTATGTGTGGTTTGTGAAATTAAGCCTCTGTTATAAGGCTATATAACCCATCTTTGGGATCCATATTTGTCAGAAGACTTTTGAAAACTGGATCACATAGGCTAGAATTTTTGCTTCAAGATAATGTAAAAATCACTCTGGCCACTGATACACATAAAACAATATATTGATTTAAAGACATGTTTTGTGTCAGGATGGCTTGTACGGGGAGGGCATGAATCATCATGAATATTGATGTGTTTCACACCTACAGACAAAGACCATCCCCTGATCCTAATGGCCATATCAGAATGACTGTGAGGGAACTTAAACAAATAATATGAAGAGATTAAAAGCTTTTTGATATTTTTTTGCATTTATTTACAACACAACATTGGTTGCTTTATTGAACTGATTCTATGATAGAATTACAGTATGGGTTGGAGTGCCCTCTGGTGGTAATCGGGGCACTCTCACTGGTGAATCGTGACACTATCAAATCACCGCAATCCTATAGAGGGAATGCACGTGACGTCATCATCAGCTGGAGTGACTGTGATTACGCCCCGCTGAGTGGCAGAAAGACTGAGAGGCAGCATTGGTTTACAGCGTGAATGCAGCGAAAACTCACAAAACCAGGCCCTGCGCCAGAAGGGCTTAGGGGGAGGCTTGTCCACGCACTGCATAGTCATCGCTGTTCTGAGCTTGAGACGGACTTGATAATAAAGTGTAATTTTCTCACTCAAACCACTGCCAACTGCTGCAGCTTCTGCTTTTAGAGTGAAACGCTGCACATAACTGCTTGTCTAGGATATGTAATCCTCTGTAAGAATTCGTAATAACTGCATATTAAGCTAGCAAAAGATTTGCACTCGTCAAATGATTACATTTCCAACGTGTTTTCGCCTCGGTGAGTAATGTAGCCAATCACAGACATGTTTGTGGACTTCTACAACGAAATTGGCCAATCACAGGTGTTCAATTTGGAATCACTCACCGCTCGAGCGTTTGCTGATATTGAGGTGTGATACGGGTGGAGTTAGGGACAGGTGTGGTGGTGTCGGTAAGTTTAAGGGTAGGGTTAGGTGTAAGGGAAGTGCCAACTGTGTAATTAAAAATGTAACTACAGAAATTAAAAACAGATGTAATTGCACGCTGGTATTTTTAAAATGTAAGTACAATGTAAAAACATGTATGTACACAATAAGGGCATTGTATCAAATTATTAATTAAAATGTTAGTACATAGTAGTTAAGGCCACCTAATATAAAGTGGGTCCCTGCTTTTTTGTTTAATTTCTATCCATCAAAGAATCCTGAATAAAATGTACTCAACTGTTTTCAATATGGATTTCTCATTACAGTATCACCGTGTATATCATAATCATTTGTTTGCAATGTAATCGAGAGCATAAAAATATCCTCATGTTATAAGTGTATCTTTATTTAGCATTAAAAGTTTGCCTAGCTATTTCAGATTTTAACATGTTTCCATTGATTTCACACATTTTAGTCTAGAATGTGAAGTTTATGTAACAATAACACTAATATAAGTGAGAAGAGATGTTTTACCTTCAAAATTGAATAATGCATAAGAATGATGAAGCTGAGTCTTTGTTTTGAGGTGACAGGTAACAGGTTTGTGTTCCTTCACGTGGACGATTTGCATGTGAATCTCTTTGCATACATGGTGTGGTCACATTAAAGATAATGAAGCTATGCTGGAGAAACTGTACATCTTGCTGTTTAATACATATCACATAAACAGAGAAAATAGTTTTTTTAATTACTTCCAGGATTTTTAAAGTGATACCTGTCGTGTTTTGTGGCAAGTATGCGCTGAGTTACAGTTGTGTCTGTCAGATTGATCAGAGATGATTGCAAAAGAGGCAGAGAGATGGCATCAAAGACAGCATTTTACATTACAGTATGCCATGTGGGACTTGTAACCAAGACCTTCCCATGGCAGAGACTGAAAAATTATTGTAAGACCTTGAACTGAGAGACTGAAGAGTGTCATTGTTCTCTACAGGTTGAGTTATTGTGGTGTTACAGATAAAGGTTGTGGTGCTCTGACTTCAGCTCTGAGATCAAACCCCTCACACCTGAGAGAACTGGATCTGTCATGGAATAAACTAGGAGACTCAGGAGTGAAGCTGTTCTCTGAGCTACTGAAGGATCCTCACTGTAAACTGAACAAACTAAGGTAAGATTATATAAATGTTTCAACATCCACCTATATTTTTCCTCTTGTGGTGAACAATGAACAAAATTAAACAAAAACTAAGCAAGACTAAATGACCTGCCAGCAGAGGTGGACAGTAGTGGAGTATTTTTACTTTCCGATTTTATTTTTCAGGTATATGTTCTTTATCTGTGTTCTTTGGAAAACTTTGAATTCAAGACATTCCAAAACATAATATTGTATTTTTTACTAGACTGTTTCATACTGAATATCGTTTAATACTTAATTACATAAAATATGTGGTGCTGAGTACAAGTAAGAAAGTACTATATGTTTAATATAATTAAGATTTAAAGGTTAAAAAAACATTTTATTTATGAAATGTAGTGCAGTAAAAAGTATGAACTTATATATTATTCTTTGGAATATAGTGAAGTAAAAGTTTTCCAAAGAAAAACATTGATAAAGCATATACTTGAAAAATGTACTTGAGTAGAAAGTAAAATACTCCACTATTGTCCGCCTCTGACTGCCAGATTATTCAAGGTGATTTAATCTTCATTAGATTCTTTTAGAGTTTTACATAATTTTACAATATTAATGATAAAATAAACTCAAGATTGGATGATGTAAAGATGTGACACCTGTGCTTATATCAACAGCTGTGCTGAGAGTTTTGAGGTACTCAGATAAAAAAAAAATTAAGGCTCTTCCATTTTTTATGATATTGAAACTAACCCCGTTCAGTCAGCATGTGGAAGCGGGAACCTTATACAGTACCTGTTTATGGTGCTGTGGATTAAGTCTCGGTTTCTGATTGTGAAGTTCCTGCTTATCTGAGCTGTAGATCCTGAACTGAGAGACTGAAGAGTGTCATTGTTCTCTACAGGTTGAGTTATTGTGGTGTTACAGATGAAGGTTGTGTTGCTCTGGCTTCAGCTCTGAGATCAAACCCCTCACACTTGAGAGAACTGGATCTGACATCTAATCAACTAGGAGACTCAGGTGTGAAGCTGCTCTCTGATCTGAAGGATGACCCACATTATAAACTGGAGAAGCTTCAGTGAGTAGTGATGATTAAAACTGTTCATATTTTAATTTAAAGTTAATGTAGTTTCTTTTTCTGAGGTTACTTTCCTGCTCATGGTGACTTGCATACTATAAACATGATTAATAAGAGTTTCATTAATTTATTTAATATAGTAGTTTATACTATAAAAACATAATTCAGTGTACTTTAATTTAATTAATAACTATTTATCACTATTTTATTTGTCATAAAGAAAACTGACCCAATGACAGTAAGAGGACAGTCATACAGGATTATAGATAGGGTCTTTGACCAATCATTCATTGTGATTTGGATGCAAAAACCAAAATCTGAATGTTTTAACAGCTTTAACAATCATATGGCACAGTGTTATTGTTACAAAATAGAAGGGACGGAGAAAAGAGATACAGGTAACTGATTTATTTGAACAACCAGAAGAGATGAAGACAGTGCAGGTGAGTGAGCTTGGAGTAAGCTAGGTTCTGATGAGCAATACTGAGTGATGCAGTTTTTGTACTTGCTGGTAGAGTGGGCTGGAGTCTGGAATGAAGGAGACTTCTGGGAGGATTAACACAAGAGGCAACACGATGGAGACTTGGAGAAACACAGGAGACAGGTGAGTAGAGTTTGGCAGTCTTTAAGGTGAGCATGCAGGTAAGCACTTGATGCTAACGAGTCCGGAAAAAGACTAAGGGCTTTTTCACACCTTTTTCACACTATTGGGTGATGTTGGATCCTGGTGTGTCAGTAATATTACTCCCCCTCCACGGCCCGCTCCTCACGGCCGAGGACCCTGACATCGTCGGATGATTGGCATGGAAAATGTCGAGCAAGTTAGAGTCGAGAATGTCATTTCTGGGTACCCGTAAGTGTTCCTAGGGACCGTAGCACTCCCATACCTCTACGAGGTATTCCAGAAGACCACCACGGCACCGGGAGTCCAAGATATCCTCCATCTGCTAAGCGGCACCGTCCTCTAGGATGAGAGGAAGGGGGGCTTCAGTGGTTGCGCCAGGCTCTTTGAAGACAAAAAGGTTTCAACAAATAGACATGGAAGGTGGGATGGATTCCGTCATGGGCGTAGGTTTAAGGGGGGATGCTAGGTACTAGTCCCAATCAATAATCTAAGATGGCAAAATTTTCCCCACCAATATTTTAGCGAACTCCTTCGTGCTGCTATATGGATTGATTCCGACGGCCAGGATGAAAAAAATTAAAAGGTTGTCACCTGTCCTTTGAGATACCGAATCGTCCCATGTTTACAAGTGATATGATGCAGAAGATTGCATTTAAGTGGCTTTGCTGCCATAGCAACAGAGGCTCGAGAGCATGCGCTGAAAACTTGCGCAATTTTTTAAAAAACATGTTGAGCTCACATCCACAGTTTGAACGCAAGAGGATTTCCAGATATAGGTCTGAAAAGAAAAACAGTATCAGTGGCTCTGTCCAGTAACTTTCGATGAACCTAAGGCAAACTGTACACTTTGCAGAGAAGCATTTCAGTGTCTCAGACTGTTTGACTTAAAGCATGCGATGACAGACACATCTGTGAACTAAATGTAGGCCTATTGTTTTTTTTAATGGATAATATATTAATTTAATATTCCATACATTATCAAAGCTTGGCAGACTTATTTTTCTAGACATTAGACTGGTTAATCAATAGATTATAGCCTAATTGTCATGGTACACTAAAAGAGGACTCAAATGCAGGAATGAGTGATCAGGGGTTTATTAACACAACAGCTGACGAAGACAAGGTATGGTGAGGAGGAGAACACAGTCCAAACAGTAGGCAGATAACGAACACAATAACAGGCAGAAAGAGCAGCCACTATAACTTCAAGTAGAGTGTAGACTGGAGAGCAGTTCTGTCAGAGCACAGCAAGAACAGAGGAATCCAGCGATGGCCAGGCAGGAATCCTAGGGCAATGCAATCAGGTATCTCAGGAAAAACACCAAACTGCTGCTAGACCAAGACAACAGGCTGCCAGGGAAGCTCTGCTTGCAGGACAGAAATTAGAGACACAGGAAATAAGGCAGGACCAACCGGTAGTAGTGATGTTACGTCTTACACCGATTCTCCGAAGCTTGCTTCAAACTCGAACGGTCCTTGCAATGAACCACTGCTTCGGAGCTTGTATCATTACGTCACTAGTCACGTGAATATGCCTTCTGAAGCAAACACACTGCTTTACTCCTGTAGTGAACCACCTGACTGCTTTGACAGCCCAATCAGTGTTGACAGGTTTGAAACCTGCCGGCTGTAGTTCTTATGTGCTTTCACACATATACTGCCATGCTAAATAAATAAATAAATAAATAAATAAATAAATAAACACGATAGAAACCATTACTGAAATTCTATTGCATTTAATGGTTTTCGATAATGGTTGGGTTCAGATTCTTTAGACATTTCCTTGGGACTGTAGAGATGGGATAAGGTGTCTGCCTTAATATTCTTTGAACCAGAACAGAAGGAGATGGGGAAATTGAAATTGGTGAAGAATAATGGCCAGCGGGCCTGTCATGGATTGAGTAATAAATAAATAAATAAATAAATAAATAAACACGATAGAAACCATTACTGAAATTCTATTGCATTTAATGGTTTTCATGGGAATTTTATTGGTTGTAATGGGAATTATTGTGGTCTCTGTGGGTCTCTTTTGATGTGTTGGGTGTTGGTTTCTGTTGGATTCTGTTGGTGGGGGCATCACATCCTAATGGAATATGTCCCACACAAAAAAAAAAAATTAATAATTCTGTAGTAGTTTAAATGGTAAAAGCCAACAGTTCCTATTGGTATTTTAATAGAAACCATTAGAATTTCTGTGATGGTTTTCAACTTTTTAAAGCTGGTCTGATCTTCTGTCCTTGTCTAAAGAAATAATTACACACACACATCATGCTTAATGTTTTATTATCAAGGTGAACACATGAAATTCATCAGTATCTGTAAAATTCAGCTACATAAACACGTAATAAACGGGGCGTGAACATAAGCCTACTTGCATTGTATGGTTGTCAGCTTTGTTGCATTACATTTACTTCACCAGGAGATGGTGCCGCAATTTCTATCTGAATGAAGAACCATTTTCGACACAATTGTATCAGAAAGCAATAATGCTTCAAAACGCTTTATTTGGCCATCACTAACCGGTAGTACTCACATAAAGCATAACAGCACACGTAGGCACAACATATAACGAACCAGCAAAACATGAGGGAAAGAGCACACATTATAAAGGGAGCAGAAGACATGAGGAACAGGTGAGCACACAAACGCGGGTAATGAGAGAAGACCAATAATCAGGAAAACAAGGTGGGTGGGGTTAGACAATTGACATGAGCACATGGGACAAGGAAAGACATGAACATTCACTCACACTAAACGAGACATGAACATGCAGCCAATGAAAACGTCTCGGTTACGTATGTAACCCTCGTTCCCTGAGGAGGGAACGGAGACGTAACGTCAGTGACTGACGAATGGGGGTTTCGCTTAGAAGCCTATCATCTCCGAGAATAGAAAGCGCCCAATGGCAGTGCCAATGCCATGGGCATGCGAGATTTGCATGCGTAACTCCGCCTACCCACGTGGGTATATAAGGAAGTAGCTGGCATCATCGCATTATGTTTTACCTGCTGAGGAGCCAAGTTGAACTCCGTTCCAGCGGTACAGCGGATGTGGCAACGGGACGTTACGTCTCCGTTCCCTCCTCAGGGAACGAGGGTTACATACGTAACCGAGACGTTCCCTTTCATTCAGTCACTCCGACGTAACGTCAGTGACTGACGAATGGGGGTCCCAATGCAATAACGCCACTCGGCTGTCTTCCAGTGCCCTGCGCAAGCGTGAGAACCCTGATGCAAGTAGGACGGTCAAAGGCCTCTACTTAACGCAGGAATACCAAGGTACACTGGGAGGCATATTCCAGGAGGAGATATGCGCCAAGATGCCTACCCGTAGGGAGGACTTAGGAATACACGTATGACCCCGGGGGGCTGCATACGGAAGATCACTGGGGTACCAGCCGCAGGTGGATTTTTAACCCCAGGGGGTGGCAAGGTTGCCAAGGGAATACACCCGCTCAGGGAGGCTTACGGTGGAAATACACATGTGGGGGTCGCCGGAGGGGAACCATGCACATGGGGCACCTGGCCGGACACGAGTGTCTGGGCTAAGGGCAGACTTACTGGCGTCGGCGTCGACAGTGCTGGAGGAGCTCAGGGCTCTCGGGGAGCTCACCTGAGAAAAATATCGCACGTATCCAGTCCGTGGAGTGGAATGGCGAGCAAGCGAAGACACCTGAGCCAATCCATTACCGGCCACTTGTAGAGGCGAGTACATAGTCGGATACAGGCTCCACTCGGAGGTTATAAAACCTGGCTAATGTGTTTGGTGTCGGCCAGCCTGCAGCTCTGCAGATGTCTGTCAGTGGAGCACCATGTGCTAAAGCCCAAGAGGAGGCCACGCTCCGAGTGGAGTGGGCCCTGACCCCAAGGGGACATGGGCGTCCCTGCTGCTGGTAAGCCAAAACAATGGTGTCCACTATCCAGTGAGACAGCCTTTGCTTTGAGAGAGCCTTCCCTTTCAGCTTCCCACCATAACAGACAAAGAGCTGGTCTGAGGTCCTGAAACACTGCATCCTGTCTACATAAGTGTGAAGGGCGCGTACTGGACAGAGCAATGCCAAGGCTGGGTCTGCCTCCTCCAAAGGCAGCGCTTGCAGGTTCACCACCTGGTCTCTGAACGGAGTGGTGGGAACCTTGGGCACATATCCAGGCCGGGGTCTCAGGATCACGTAAGAGTCAGCCGGCCCGAATTCCAGGCACGCTTCGTCAATCGAAAATGCCTGCAGGTCCCCTACCCTCTTGATGGAGGCCAGTGCGGTCAGGAGCGCTGTCTTCATAAACAAGAACTTAACATCTACTAACCGCAAAGGCTCAAATGGGGCCCTCTGCAGAGCACTTAGAACTACTGAGAGGTCCCAAGAGGGTACGAGAGGAGCACGAGGAGGATGTAGTCTCCTCGCACCCCTCAGGAACTTGATGACCAGGTCGTGCTTACTTAACGTTTTCCCGTCCAAGAGGTCATGGTAGGCGGCGATAGCGGCCACATAAACCTTCAGGGTGGATAGAGACAGCCTTCGATCCAACCCTTCCTGGAGGAAAGAGAGCACAGACCCGATCGGGCATTTCCAGGGGTCTTCTTGGCGAGAAGAGCACCAATTGACGAAGAGGTTCCACTTCAACGCATAGGCCTGTCTTGTGGACTCCGCCCGAGCGGAAGTGATGGTAGCCACCACCAGAGGTGGTAGGGTACTCAAACCTGCCGCGTCCCATCCAGGAGCCACACGTGGAGGTTCCAAAGATCGGGACGCGGGTGCCACAGGGTGCTCCGTCCTTTGAGAGAGTAGATCCTGTCTCAGAGGAATTGGCCAGGGAGGGGCTGTCGCAAGGAGAACTAGTTCTGGGAACCAGGTCCGGCCGTGCCAGTACGGGGCGACCAAGATGACCTGCTCCTTGTCCTCCCTGACCTTGCACAGAACACGTGCAAGAAGGCTCACTGGGGGAAACGCATACTTGCGTAGGCCCTGCGGCCAGCTGTGCGCCAGTGCATCCGTGCCGAGCGTGCCCTCGGTCAGGGAATAGTACAGGCTGCAGTGGGACGAGTCGCGGGAGGCAAACAGATCTACCTGTGCGTCCCCGAACTGATCCCAAATCAGCTGGACCGACTGGGGATGGAGTCTCCACTCCCCAGGGATTGGCTGAAACCGTGAGAGCTCGTCGGCTGCACGGTTCAGGATCCCCGGGATATGGACAGCACAAAGGGCCCTCAGGCGCTTCTGACTCCATAAAACGAGATGGCGGGCGAGTTGAGACATGCGGCTGGAGCGTAGAACGCCCTGGTGGTTGATGTACGCTACTACGGCCGTGTTGTCCAATCTGACTAGTACGTGTTGACCCTTCAGCAACGCTTGGAAGCGGTGCAGGGCGAACCGTACTGCCAGCAACTCGAGGCAATTGATATGCAGGCGGCTCTGGCTCTCTGACCAAGAGCCGGCGGCTGCATGTCCATTGCACATGGCACCCCAACCCGTGGTGGACGCATCTGTTGACACAACAACATGCCGGGAAACTCGTTCTAAGGGCACACCTGCCCGTAGAAAGCTGAGGTTCGACCACTGGGTGAGTGTCTGTCTGCAGGCCCGAGTCACTGGGACCCGGAGCGTGCCAGACTGCCATGCCCATCTCGGGACTCGATCGCGAAGCCAGTGCTGAAGCGGTCTCATATGAAGCAATCTGAGCGGCGTCACCGCGGCTGCAGATGCCATATGCCCCAGGAGCCTCTGAAGCAGTTTCAGTGGAACCGCACTCTTGCTCTCTATCTGCATGAGGCAAGTCAGCAGTGACTGCGCGCGCACGCCGGTAAGCTGCGCACACATGGCGACCAAGTCGATCTCCATACCGAGAAAAGAGATCCTGGCACTGGGCAGAGTTTGCTCTTCTCCCAGTTGACCCGAAGGCCCAAACGAGCTAAGTGGTGGAGAACCAGGTCTCTTTGTTCGCACACCCGGTCCCGAGAGTGGCCCAGTATGAGCCAGTCGTCGAGATAGTTCAGGATGCGAACCCCTTGTTGCCTGAGTGGCGCAAGGGCTGCCTCGTCAATCTTCGTGAAGACGCGAGGGGACAGAGCTAGCCCGAATGGTAGTACGGCATACTGATATGCCCGCCCTTCGAACGCAAACCGTAGGAATGGTCTGTGTCGCGGAAGGATGGACACATGGAAGTACACGTCCTTCAGGTCGATCGCTGCAAACCAATCGCATGGACGAACGCATTCGAAAAGGCGTTTCGCAGTCAACATCCTGAACGGAAGCCTGTACAGGGATCGGTTCAGGACGCGAAGGTCCAGGATCGGTCGTAACCCACCGGATTTCTTCGGTACAATGAAGTAAGGGCTGTAAAAGCCGGACTTCATCTCGGCTGGAGGGACGAGCTCGACCGCGCCCTTCGCCAGTAGGGTCGCGATTTCCGCACGCATGACTGGGGCATTGGACCCCACCATGGTGTACCGGACACCCTGGAAGCAGGGAGGAGCTTGCGGGAACTGAATCGCGTAGCCGAGCCGGATGGTCTGTGCGACCCAGCGGGACAGTCCCGGCAGCTGTAGCCACGGTCCCAGGGAGTGTACCAACGGGGTCATGCGGAGCACCAGCGTACCCTCAGTGGGGCAGCGAGGCAGCGTTACCGGCCCGGACTCGGGTGGCGTAGCGGCCCGGTGTCGGGGCGGTGGTAACAGCTGCGCCCTGACAGAGGAGACCAGGAAGGACTCGCGTTCCACTGGGGTCTGCTCTGAGAGGGGGCTGGCGACAGAGAGGGACGAGAGCGGCGTGGCCCGGGGGCGGCGCACACTGCCGTCACCGGTCTCTGGGTGCTCAGAGATGGGTATGTCAGTTCTTTCTTTAACCACATTAGGGTGCTGCCACCCCGGGGGGCGGCAGCGGAACGAAAGATTCTCCCCCGACCCTCCACCGGGGGAAGGAGCGGCCCTGCTGCCGTCTCCTGTAAAGAACTGCCCATCTCTGAGCTGTCCGCGTCAGGAGCGCCGCTTAGCCTGGCGTTTAGCGGGCTGCGGGGCTGGCGCGGACTGGGGCGGCTTCTTGCGGCGCGCTCCGCGGCGCGGCCCGGGTGAAGGCTGCTGCTGTGGCCACGCAGGAGCGGGGGGGACCGCAGGAGGCCGCCCTCGGCGGCGAGGCAGCTGAGGCGACTGTGCCGGCGGCGCTTTGGGTGCAGCAGCGGGCCGCCGGGGCAGTATATGCTTTATAGCCTCAGTCTGCTTCTGGGCGGCCGAGAACTGTTGGGCGAAGCTCTCGACCGCACCGCCGAATGGCCCAGCCTGGGATATGGGGGCGTCGAGGAAACGAGTCCGCTCGGCGTCCCGCATATCGGCCAGGTTGAGCCATAGGTGTCTCTCCTGGACCACACATGTGGACATCACCCGGCCCAGGGAGCGTGCGGTAACCTTCGTCGCTCGGAGAGCAAGGTCGGTCGCGGCACGCAGCTCATCAATGAGCCCTGGGTCGGCTCCACCCTCGTGCATGTCGCACAGCAACTTGGCCTGGTAGGCCTGAAGAGTTGCCATGGCATGCAAAGAGGCGGCAGCCTGCCCCGCAGCTCTGTAGGTCTTCGACACCATGGAAGATGTGAATCTACAGGCCTTGGAGGGGTGCTTAGGATCGCCACGCCAGGAGGAGGCGCTCTGGGGACACAGTTGCATCGCCACAGAACGCTCCACCGGGGGGACCCCAGTGTACCCTCTAGCCGCCGCCCCATCGAGGGCGAGGAAGGCGGAAGAGGTTGCCAAACGCTCGCGAGAAGACACGGGGGCCCTCCACGAGTGCGCAACCTCCTCATGCACTTCCGGGAAGAAAGGAATTGGGGGCGCACCCAAAAACCAATCATCAAGCCGCGAACGCTCTGGCCGGGGCGGAGGGTTCCACTCCAGACCAAGCGCCGCGGCCGCCCGGGCAAGCATGGCTGTCAGCTCCGGGTCCGACTCGGACAATGCTGGCGCGCCCGGAGGCGGCAGCACAGCCGAATTATCATCCTCTGAGGACTCCAGCCCACCTTGTGATGCGGTCACCGACATTTCGTCCTCCTCTGGAGCGCGGAACGAAACACGCGGACCGGTCGAAACCGAGGCCGCGGGCTCCATCACAACGCTCGCGGGTACCGGTGCAACAGAGGGGGGTGTGGGCCGAGGCATGAGCGTCGTAGCTGTGTTCCACACCATCACCCTCAGGTCACCCTGGCCACCAGCCGAAGAGACGCCCCGCAGACCGGATGATACCGAGGCCGCGGACACGTCAGATCGGGGGGTGACGGAGGGGACTCTCACTCTGGCGGCCGCACGGAGATCATTGAGTCTCGACTGCAACACGGAGATGGCCATGTTCCCGCAGTGGGAACATGACTCATCCACAAGCACCGCCTGAGCATGCTGGAAGCCCAAGCATGCCAGTCAGTGCGAGTGCCCATCAGAAGAGTGTAGAGACCGGCCACACCCAGAAGCACACGGGCGAGACATCCTGAAAAGGACGTGCCACGTGTGAGCTCTTTTGTGAGAGGATTAACCTCGCAGTCGATGCCGAAGCGCCCAGGGGACCACACACCAACTGGAAACCAATCGTCTGACCAGCAGGCAGGAAGTATGTGACCGCTGGAACGCCCCGAACACCAACACCGACTGGAAGATCCTGATCGTCTCGAAGAACTGACTTAACTCAGAAGGCTTATAGGAGTGAAAGGTATGTAACCCTTGACTCCGAAGCATTAAAACATAATGCGATGATGCCAGCTACTTCCTTATATACCCACGTGGGTAGGCGGAGCTACGCATGCAAATCTCGCATGCCCATGGCATTGGCACTGCCATTGGGCGCTTTCTAGTCTCGGAGATGATAGGCTTCTAAGCGAAACCCCCATTCGTCAGTCACTGACGTTACGTCGGAGTGACTGAACGAAAGGGAACTCATAAGCTGCATTTTCACACAAAACAGGAACGCATGCAGCTAGTGAAAAACACCATACAGAATACAGGTACAGATATCAGAAGCAGGGAGGTCGGTAATAAAGTTTACTCCTAGGTGCGTCCACGTCGGTTCTAAATGGGCAGACGAGGGAGCTTTCCGGAAGGAAGTTGTCGAGGGCTTTTGGAGTGACGTGTGGGAAGTGAGTATGAGAGGAGTGCACCGTGTCCGGATGATGTAGAACAGACCTGTTGGGCAACTCTTATGAAGAGTTTATCGGGGAGAATGGGCTCAGATTCTTTAGACATTTCCTTGGGACTGTAGAGATGGGATAAGGTGCCTGCCTTAATATTTTTTGAACCAGAACGGAAGGAGATGGGGAAATTGAAATTGGTGAAGAATAATGGCCAGCGGGCCTGTCATGGATTGAGTCATTTAGCGTTATCCGATTGGATGTTGGTAATCCTCCAACCAATGCCTCCACTCCTCAAGGGCCAAGTTGATGGCGAGAAGCTCTCGATTGCCAATGTCATAGTTGACCTCTGCCGGATTGAGTTCACGGGGGAAGAAGGCGCATGGATGGGACTACTCTGGACAGAAGATGATATTGTAATCATCAATGAAACAAAGGTAGAAATGGGCAAATCCTAGGAATCTCTGGAGCTCTTTGATGGTTGTTGGTGTGGGCCAGTTCCAAATTGCACACACCTTCCCCCCATCCATCAGTATGCCACTGCTGTCTATGTTGTAGCCAAGGAACTGCACTGAGGGCTGGTGGAATGAACACTTCTCTGCTTTTAAGTACAACTGGAACTCTCAGGCATTGCAGGACCTCCGCAACGTGGTAGCAATGTTTGGCCATACTCCGGGATTATATTAGAATGTCACAAATGTAGTGCAGGCAAAGCATTATCTTCACTGCATAACAAAACAAAATAAAAAAACTCTGCCTCTTTTCATTTACATTAAATAATAATAATAATAATAATAATAATAATAATAATAAGTGATCCAGACAAGTGTGCATATATGTGATTTTCACTCTAATAAAATGAAATATGACATAAAACATATAGCCTATGACATCTTTTTGTTAAATGTCAGTTTATGTGTGGTCAATGATATATGAGTAGCAAGTAAAAGGTATAATAAGCTATACAAGAAATAAAGCGAACAATCCAGGCAAACAAAGTTAGTGCTATCTACAACGGTTAAGTTAAATATAGCCTAAAATAAAAAAAACTTCACTCTGCCATCAGCCAAAACAATCTGTCGGGGAAAAAATTATAGATTAATGAGACGAAAGATCGCCTGTTAGATCTACAGAAGACAAATTATATCTTATTTTTAACCACCACAAAGACATCAGAGCCAGCGGCAAACATCAGAAGGTCTAGCTGAGAAATGGCTTCTCTCGGTGGGTTAACGAGCGCTGAGCACCCGCTGACTGAATGAATCTCACAACTCCGAAAACGCCAGATCAAATTGCCAAATAGGCGCTCTCTTTATAAGTAAACCACATATTTGAGCTTTAAACAACTACATTATTGCCTGAAAAAGTCTTAAAACTACATTTTGTGACACGTATTTTTTAAATATTTTTTTGCAGGTTTTCTCGTCCACTATTGACGCTTGCTGGTCGGTGCGAAAGCGAGATGCATCCTGGGATACCGGTCTGTCTGAAGTCCACAAGTCACCTCTCGATGCATCCTCGATAAAAGGGGAGGATCAAGGACACATCCGGGGATTACAACTGTACTTTGCTAGATGTGAACTTTGAATTGAAACAGTTCTTGACCAGCGACTGATGACGTTTCACCATTGAGATTGAGGACGATTCCTCCCGTCCTCTGGAGTTCGCTCTCCCCAGTCGAACTTGGCAAGTTTAAACTACCAAGGACGCAAGTCACAAGTTCGCGTACTTGGTATTTAGAAATGGCCTGAGTGTGTGAGTGTGTCTTTTGTACTGCTGGTGATGACTGTGCAGATGAGGTGCAGGTGTTTGTGATCAGTACTCGGGTGAAGGAGTGCGCTGTGATTGGGTGATGGTTGAGCCTGGCATGTCTGTAACAGTTATATTATAATCTCTTATTGTAAGTAGTTTCTTTAAGTTGTTCTAAAGTGGATAATGCAGTAATGTCACACACATTTGACTGTATGTGTTTTACTAACAGGTTTTAGATGTCTGACCTCCTCTGGATCAGCTGATGGAGAATAAAGAGCCACTACAGACACATTACGTTCAACAGAATCAACAGACACACACCCATAGTGATCATCACACATGTGTTTGTGTAACTTACAGAATGAGCCAATGCTTCATCTAAAGACAAACAATGAAAACGTTTGTTCACATTTATACTGGCAAATGCACTATGTAGGAAGGGGTTTTACTGCTAAGACAAAAGCTGAGATCCAACGCCCTACAATAAAGCAAAAAAAAACTCACTAATCTGGAAAGATGATCTCATAGAAAGAATGTGACTGCCCTGCCCCTTTCCCCTATCCCCTTTCCCTCTCCTCTCCACCTGATTCATGTCACAGAATGGAAAAATACTAAAGATTATGTATTTTGTGAATCTGTTGTTTTATTCCTTTCATGTTTGGTGTCTTTTTAAAGGTTTTAGTGCAATGGGTAAATTGGTCTCAATTTCACTATAGTCACTAGTAGGATGAGAAAGATTGAAACGTTTAAGAATTCTGGGCTTCTCTTTCTTAAGTCTCTTCAAATATATCTCAAACCTCTCCCCCGAAACCAGTTTTTGTGGTTGCATATATTTACAAATTCATTTTTCTGTTCTGTGTATTTAAGGAAGGGTAGAGGTGCTGCCATTTGGGAACATTCTGTAGCCAGAGCCATGTTGCGTTTGTGTCCAAGTGGCACTCACACACATGGTATGTATTGTGCCAGATATCATGACACTTTGAAACTATTTTCATATTACTTTGTAATTCTATTTTATATTTTTTATGCTGACAGTTGTGTACCATTTGTGTTTAATTTAGTTATTTAAGTTCTGTCTTGCCCAAATAAATGTCAACCTTGATTAATCTTGTATCAGTCCGAAATCATTCATTTTAGTAGTGTGGCATGAGGAGTTTGCAGGTGTTTCCGCATTTCTTTCTTTCAGGACAGATTCATACGGAGGACCCCATGAACTGGAGCATGGCGCTAAGCATGAGAGGCAATCTGATTTCTGACTGTCGCTGTTATTAATATGTTGCAGTTCCAGTGATTATTCTTCCAATTACACTTTTTGTTATGAGTAAGCATGTGCGACTCACTTAAAGGTAAAATAGTTCACTCTGCAATCCTCTATAATAACAGAACTGACTAATTCGTGTCTGTGAGGTAATGTAATTAATTAATTAATTTTATGAGCATTATCCTCTGAGCGACTCCTGGTCCCATGGAGTTACGAATATTGAAGATAAGAGTTACTAAGAAATATCAACAATCTAAATTGAATCGCAACTTATGACCAGCTGTTAAGTAACAAACGTACGAAGTCACATAGGATCCCATATGGAAAAGTCTCGCCAAAAACGTGTGATTCTTATATGTTCCAACAGAATACTAAAAGGATCATATATGCTGCAAAAACCACATACAAATTGTACAATATTCATGTATTTTCAATCATATTATGTCCTACACTGTAAAAATATATATATGCTGGATTGTGTTAAATACAACTCCTGCAAATCAGTTAGATTTTACTTTAGTAAATTAATTAGCAAGTAAAATGAATAAAAATGGGTAACCCTAACGCAAAGAAAATATTTCCATATATATGTGAATGATAAATATATTCAATTATTTAACTGCATATTAAAAATATACAGGATAAATTTATTACAATACATGAGGAATTGCTGCTTTCAATATTTTCCCTCCACAGAAGCACGGCACTAAACTAGTGAATGAACGTGCGCTCCCTGGGCGGTTCAGCGCAAAAAAGGAGGCGTGTTCCGGCGCAAACAATCTCTGGAGCTATTTTGCTGTTCCATTAAACAATTGCGCCACTGACCAGAAAAAACCCAGTCTAAAGTCAGTTGCGCGCTGCGCGCTGTTCATTATGCTATTTTATTTTATATTTTATTATAGCTCTTTCTGGAGATGATGTTTTGTCCCTCGATGACATGGTTCAGACGGACACTATCGCTCGACTGCACTGTCTCTATGTCCTGTTCAGAACACCTCACTGTTTCAGAAAAGCTCAGATATTAGACACTTTACACAAATACTGTAGAAAATAAAAGACCTGCAGACCTTTCCAGTAAAGAAGAGCAGCAGAAAAGGGCTCAGCTAATATTTCCTCCAGGATCTGAGCAGCTTTGACACTAGATGGTGAATCCATCCCCATCTGAGACCTTTATGGAGCTCAAACCTGCTGTGCCAGATCTAAATGAAAGCATCCGTGTACGTTTGCACAGTTCTGATCACAGACCTGAAGCTGTTTAACA
Source organism: Pseudorasbora parva (assembly GCF_024679245.1). Classification (NCBI taxonomy): domain Eukaryota; kingdom Metazoa; phylum Chordata; class Actinopteri; order Cypriniformes; family Gobionidae; genus Pseudorasbora; species Pseudorasbora parva. The sequence continues at coordinate 43,349,454 of NC_090190.1, forward strand.
GTGATCTAGCCGCCATCTTTACCCATGAAGCTCTTTAGAGATCAGACGCTGGACTACAGTATTACTGCTTCATGTCCAGAAACACACTGGATTCATCATCCACAACCACAAGATGGAAAACATTTTCATTTATTTATACAATATTTGTTTCTACTAATGATGTACACCTAACATGCAGCAACAATTTTGGTTTAAAAATGTCAAAAATCTGTGAATACTGATTTAATGTGTTTAATCTCTCACCAATAAAATCCCAGGTCCAGTAATGGTGAGTGTCACAAGTTCATATATGAGAACAATTGATCCCTGAAATCACCACACCGAGAAGTAGATGTCGAAAATACCAACTCAATTGGTTAAACAATTTTGGGGTATTTTGTAATTGTAATATTATTAATAATAACATTTAAGTTTTGCCTGGGTATGATACTGCTGATCTCAGAAATACAGTATGTTTGGATTTGATTTGTTTTTTAACTCTTAAACTCATAATGCCTTAAATTCCCCTTAATGATCATCCATATCCATTTGTGTATGTTCCTTTCTGCATCGATTTATTCTTTTTAACAAGAAAAAACCTTGAATTTTATATTTTCTTGGTCCAAATGATAAATGTTTCACCCGCACTTTGGAATGAAAACTAGAGAGTGTGTGTGAATCACACAGAGAGAAGATTCAAGAGCAGGTTTTAAGACAGGCATTGAGAGCTCCTGTCCCAACATGCTGACGAGCCGGCTGTTCCCCTCTTGCTCAAGCCATTCTCACTCTCAAAGCGTCCGATATGTGCAAAAGAAATGCACTCACACTGACTAAACTGACACCCTGCATTTAATGAGAAACCTTTAACGTTTAATATGACATTAGTTTTGTCATGACATTTTATATTGGGATATAATTTGGTGATCATTAAAAATGCTGAGTTATGCTTTTGAGGAATAATGAGCTAGATTTTTCACTCCAAACAACTTTTTAAATTTTAAATCTTTAAACGTGTATATTTTCAAAACTGGTGCACTATAGCCTCGCTCAACTGAACTGTGTGTGAAACGGATGATATGAGCTCAAGCAGATCTGGCAACCATGAGTTGCTGCCAAAGTGAAAGTGCAGTATTTACACTTTTTATGACTCCATTTTAATCTCAGCTAATATTCTTTGAATCAGAATAAAATGAGCATCAAAGAGTCTAATAGTGATGTTTACAGTTGCTTATGCAGGGATTTACATGCTCTTGATGGGAAACCAGGAACTTTTTGAGAATCTGATCAAGGTGAGTCTTCAGATGAGACGCAGAAAGTGAATTCTGTGTTACATGAATAAACCAGGAAATACTTATAACGTAATATGAAGTTCTTGATCTTATTATTAATTAAATACTAATATTCTAATATATTTGAACATATAGTTCAATGTTGTAGTGTACATTATTTCACTTTATTTACTCGTATTATTTCTGAATGAATCAATTACACGATTACCTGTGATTCCTCATGTCCTCAACCCTTCAGTTTGCTAAATTAAGTTCGACTGTCAATTGAACTGCTATCCTTCTTCACTTGGCAATCCAAAAGTTTGCAAATATGAGACTTTAGTGTTATTTTTAGATTAATGCATAACATACAAAATCAAGATTTAAGTGTATGTGAATGTGTTTCTGTACCTGAGCAGCTCATGAAGACTGAATGAATCATGGACGACACACACACATTCAGAGATGGAGATTCTTCTCCAGGATGCAGGTACTTCAATCTTCATATGATCTTAATGTTATAGAAGACACATTTTCTTCTCATAATTTGCCAGGGTTGGTATAGTGATCTGTTGTCTCTATCATATTCTGGTGCCGGATATACAGTATTTGGAGCCACTCAGGGTCTTTAAACACTGTCCAAAGACACACAGATACAGTAGACAGCTGAAGATATATGACATTATCCTTGGACAGTCTCATCACTATTCAACACACTGTCTTGTGATTTAAAAAACAAATAAAAATAATTATTGACAACCAAATATTTGTTCTGATGTCTGTATTCTATTAAAGTAAATTTAAGGGTGACAAATCGATCTCACCGGAGCCCAGCTGTGTGTCCATGAAGAGTGACTGGTCTATGGACAAACCAGTGCACTTTGAGGGAAAACACACATCAACTGATCTGAGGTACAACATTTCATGGATGGATGGATGGATGGATGGATGGATGGATGGATGGATAGATAGATAGATAGATAGATAGATCACTGCTCTTTTGCTGCTGTGTAGTGATTCGCCTTGGTGACCCGCGGCCTTGGACGTTCCTCAAGTGCACACGATCATGTGCATGTGTATGCTCAAGTTGCACAAACGTGATTTGTGAGGGCGTCTCTTTGCGAGCGCATCTTCTGAGCATGTCAGTTTGTGAACACGTGGGCCTGTGTGTGTGTGTGTGTGTGTGTGTGTGTGTGTGTGTGTGTGTGTGTGTGTCCTTGTTTATATTACATTGTATAGTAGGATAGTAAAACCTGAGATTACCTACATTGTGGGAACCAGCCAGTGGTCCCCACTTTTCAAAAGGCTTATAAATCACACAGGAGGAGTTTTTTAAGAAAGTAAAAATGCAGAATGTTTCCTGTGATGGGTAGGTTTAGGGGCAGTGTGTGTGTGTGTGTGTGTGTGTGTGTGTGTGTGTGTGTGTGTGTGTGTGTGTGTGTGTGTGTGTGTGTGTGTGTGTGTGTGTGTGTGTGATGGGTAGGTTTAGGGGCAGTGTGTGTGTGTGTGTGTGTGTGTGTGTGTGTGTGTCGAAGTCAGTTGTCTTATTTTCTTTGTGAATGATTTAATTGTATTTTCTTTCTTTCTTCTTTTTGTTCAAGTATTCTTGAATGTGAGTGGCGATTGTCACCTTTTGAATGTAGCCGATATCAGTTTATTGTATCATCAACAAGGTCCATTATCTCTTTCGTTAGGAAGGGTTTATTTTATATTTATTTATTTTGTTTGATTGTGTGGATTGTGATTTTGCTTGTTTATTTTGAGTGGGATTAATTTTGATTATTTTACTAATTTGTATGAAAGTGATAATTGAGGTTATTGTTTGAATTGAATTGTTTTGGGCTTTTCTTTTCTTCCTTTCACCATGTCCTATTGATATTCAAGATATACTCTTATAGGTGACCACTGGATGGTATCAGAATCTTCTTTTGCTTAAATGTTATTTGTATTTGTGTATATTCTTTTGAAGTCTTGTCTTTTGTATGATTTATTCTTATAAACCCCATTTGTTCTTTCCATTTGTTTGAAAAAGCTTTAAGATTGAATATTCATAAAATGTATCTGAGATCTTAGGCGGTGCTAGCCTCTACATGAGGTTTATCTACATGTGCTGTAATAAAATCTAAGAATTCTTGTCTCTCTATTCTATTAAAGAAAATTTAAGGGTGACAAATCGATCTCACCGGAGCCCAGCTGTGTGTCCATGAAGAGTGACTGGTCTATGGACAAACCAGTGCACTTTGAGGGAAAACACACATCAACTGATCTGAGGTACAACATTTCATGGATGGATGGATGGATAGATGGATAGATAGATAAATTTAATACTTGAGTTCAACTTTGAAGGTGCTTGAGAGTCCCATTTTTGAACTGTGACCATTGCACCAATGCAACAAGGATTGTTAGATTAATGTGCCCCACAAGGGAGAGGGAAGGTGAAGTCCATCTAGACATATCTAACTTGGTTTTATCGACCAGCAGTTGAAAATCTCGGAAAATTTAATTGTTAAATGAATTTGTGAAAAACACCCCCAAGTATTTAAATCCTCCTGAAGCTATCTTAAAAGGAAAATGAGAATACTGTATCTTACTGGCCTCAAAGTTGACAAACAATAGTTCGCTCTTTTGCAAATTTATTTTGTAGCCAGAGAGGCGGACGAATTTATCCAGGATATCTCATATTACCGGCAAGGAGGAGACAGGGTTAGAAATATACAACAAAAGGTCATCAGTATACAAAGAAAGTTTATGAACTACACCATAACGATATTCCTTCAAAACATTATGGCTACGCAGCCAAATAGCAAGAGGCTCAATAGTGAGATTGAAAAGTAAAGGGGAAAGGGGGCATCCCTGATGTGTCCCACACTGGAGAGAAAAAAAAAGGTGAATGTAAGCCATTAGTATGTACAGAAGAAACTGGTGATGAGTAAAGAAGCTGAATCCAACAGATAAAATTGGAGTCAAACCTAAACTTTTCTAAAATAAAAAATAAACAAACCCATTCAACCCTATCAAATGCCTTCTCGGCATCTAAAGACGGAATTATTTCTGGTGAGCCAGATGAGGGGGAAAAGAATGTTCATAAGCCTTCTAGTGTTAAAGAATGAATGTCTCCCTGGTGTAAAACCGGTCTGATCTGAGCAAATTAAAGATGGTAGTACCAACTGAAGGCGAGAGGATACAATTTTGGCTAAAATCTTAAAATCATCATTTAGGAGTGAAACTGGTTTGTAACTGCCACAAGAGGTGGGCTCTTTATCTTTCTTGAGAAGCAGGGAAATGGAAGCCTCACATAAGGATGGAGGGAGGTGTCCTTCCTTGAAAGCATCATTATACAGCCTTGCTAAGGTCGGGGTTAGTGAGGACGCAAAAGAATTGTAAAACTCTGTTGTATAGCCATCTGGGCCAGGGGACTTTCCAGATTGCATAGATTTAATCACCTCTTGTATCTGCCTCAGTGATTGGATCACCTAAATTATTAGCAGAGCCTTCATCAATTTTTGGAAAAGTTAATGAGTTGAGACACTCAAAGATTGCCAAAGAATTTGAGGAGCTCTCTGATGTATATAATGTAGAATAGTAATCTAAAAATATAGAATTAATCCCCATCTGATCTGAAACCAGTTCGCCTGCTGTCGATTTGACTTTCGCAATCCACCTAGAAGCACTAGCCATGCAAGCCTGATGAGCCAATAATTTCCCCGCTTTGTCACCGTGCTCAAAAAACGTTGCCTACATTGTCTAAGTTGCCTCGCTGTTATATTTGTCATCAGATCATATTCTGCATGCAAATGTACCCGTTTAGTATAAAGGGAATGAGAGGGTGAAATGGCATACAATGCATCTAATTTGAACAGATCATCTGCAATCGTAGACAGGCTAGATGTTTTGGTCTTTCTTAAATGAGAAACAAAAGAACTAACCTGCCCTCTAATAAAAGCCTTGAAAGCCTCCCAAAGAGTGAGACTACTGATATCTGGAGTCTGGTTAAGTTCAAAATATAGACTGATCTGCGACGCAACAAAATCTGATAATTTAGAGGAGTCAAATCTCCAAGAATGAGGCGCAGGTCCATTAGGGGATAAAACCACATCAATAGATACCGGAGTATGGTCCGAAATTATTACTGTGTGATATGTACAAGTATCAACACAATTTAACACTTTGTTGTCTAAGAGGAAGAAATCAATCCTGGAGAATGTATGATGTACATGTGAAAAGTATGAAAACTTTATCTTGAGGATGCTTAAATCTCCAGGGATCAGAGAGTATCAACTGAGAGGCATACTCTATTACTTTTGCTGATTTAGATAAGAAAGATTATTTAGAAGAAGATCTATCAAGTGAAACATCCTGGACCAAATTGAAATCACCCCCAAAAATCATATGGTGATCATCAACATTTGGAAGGCTTAAAAAAACTTAACAAAGAATTTGTCATCTTCCATTAGATTTAGGAGCGTAAATTGAAATTAAAATGACTGGCACATTTTGAAGTTTACCTGAGACCATCACAAAACGGCAATTAGGGTCAGAGATGGTATTGGTCTCTTCAAACATGACCTTTCGATGTATAATGATAGCAGCCCCACGGGATCTCTGAGAGAATTTGGAATGATATAAGTGACCCATCCAGGCTCTCTTGATGCGTAGTAAATCTGTAGTTCACACGTGTGTTTCCTGCAGAAACATAATATAATAATATATAAAAAAGCCTTTAGGTGCTGTAAATGCAATAAAACGTTACCAGGCTTGACACTATTATTCATTCCTTTGATATTCCATGAGACCAGACATAGTCTCTGACGTGTTTTCATAGCGATACTAGCCATTTTATCAAATTAAAATCGTAATAAATTCTGGTAAGGCCAATACTGAAGGAAAATTAGATAAAGAGTGAGGAAGAAGGAAAAAAAGAGGGAAAGGGAATGAACAAATAAAAAAGAGAAAAAGGAGAAAAAAGGAAAATTACAGGAAACACTGAAAAAAACCACCCAATAGAAAAACTTGACTTGACTGAGCACTCAAGCTCCACATCTTCTACCCCTTCTATCTCTCTAGGTCAATCTCCCCATGTTACCAATAATTAGAGCATTCACACACGTGTAAATAACCACGGGACAAGTATATAAATTTCGTATATATATCCTGTTGTCAGGATGCAAATGAGCTGCTGGTTTAAGCAAGGCACTTAGGTGAAACCTAAAAAAATTGAGCAGCCCTTTAAAGAGGCATACATTAAAAGTAAAATTAAACCTAAAATTATAAGTTAATGTGGTCCCTTAACCAGTGGTCCAGTCTAGATCAGTAACAGAACTTAAATAAACAGTAGCACTGTCATAATATAATCCCAACGCAGTATTAGTGTAAACAGAGTAAATGGCCCACTGTCAAATTAAAAGAAAAATCAACAAAGTCCCGTTGCATTAAAATGTTAAATAATAATAATAATTAAGAAAAAAATTAAACAAACTGCCACCATCACTAAATCTACATATGAAACATGAACAAGATGTACGGCCCCTCAGTAAACCATCCATTAAACTTAATGTAAAACTTGAATTCAAAGTTAACATGACTGTTAAACCATTAGTCTGGTTCGGACCAGTCCCAGAAAATATCTTAATGTATTCACATACGCACCTCTCATATACCAACAAAAACACATTATATGCAGTAGGCCTACACATAGATGTGCAGATGTTAAAGAGAAAAAAAGCATATGGAACTAATCTCATTTCAAAAGAAAGTCGGCCCAGACAGATGTCACGTACTCTTCAGCCTCATTCACAGATGAGAACGATCTTTTGCTCCCATCTTTGGTCCTGATGGATAGCCTCGCAGGGAATAAGTCGGTCTAAGTCCCAGGTTATAAAGATCTGTCATCACCCGCCAATATTTAGACCGTTGTGCCATCACTTCAGGTGCATAGTCCTCATATATGGTGATCGGGCTACCTTGAAACAGCAACTTGCCTCTTTTAACTCGAGCCTGACTGATGCAAACTAGAGCCCTATGGGCCCGATCAATCTCTGGTGGTGAAGACAAAACATCCTCTCCCAAGACATCAACTAAGAGCTGAGGAAAAAAGGCAGAAAGAAGGGGTCCCTCAATCGATTCCGGTAGGCCAACAATGCAAATGTTATTGTGGCGGCTGCGAGATTCAAGAGTCGCGACTTTAGCTAGTAGTTTAGCATTGCTGTCAGACAGAGCGGTACAAGTAGCTTCCAGCGCAAGCATGCGTTGATCCAGAGCATTGGCACTTGTCTCAAGAAAAGCAATCTTGTAGAAATGGCCAGATACTGCAGTTTGAACGCAGTCGATCTTGCCCTCGAGTGTCGATATAGTCGACTTAAATTCAGACGAGGGCCTGACAATGTTCATCCAGTAGTTTAGCAATCCCCGCCATATTGAGCTCGCAGGAATCACTGTCAGCAATATCTGATCTGGTTTCTTTTTGCTTTGTTTACTCGATTTGGAGGTCATGTTAACAGAAGATTATCAATTTTGTCCGTGTGGTCAGTTTACAGTTGAAATAAGCTTTTAAAGGGGCTCAAGCGAAACCGTAAGTGGGAGATGTACGCAAACACATCTACTCCATTTGCTTTGCGGAAGTCGACCCCCCCCCCCCCCCCGCCCCCCAACAAGGATTGTTAAAGTCAAAATGTACTAATAGATCTACCTATCTCTGTGTCGTTTTGACCCCCCTGTAGAAAATAGTGAATTACTCAGCCAAAATTTTAAATTCTATTGATGAATATTTACTTTGTACTTAATGTATGAAATTCTTTCAGCAGAACATGTTTGGCCAGGATCTCTGGTTGAGGTGACACAGAATGAGTCTATATGAATTATTGTCTCTGATTTCTCTAATAAATTGTATTGTCTCTGTTCTGTCCATGTTTGTCCATAATTAGTGACCAGTCTGCGGACACTCAAGGAACATTTAGGAGAAGACGCATGTCATATAATCTGAGGTAAAAAATTTCATTATAGACAAAGATATTTCACTTTCAATTGTACTTCTTTGATTTATGTTGTAATCTAACAATTAATTTTTTCAGTTGTGATTCTCCACTGGACCAAAGCAAATTTAAATCAAATCTGCTGAAGAAGTTTCAGTGTCTGTATGAAGGAAGAGCACAGCAGGGAAACCCAACACTCCTGAATGAGATCTACACAGAGCTCTACATCACAGAGAGTGAAAGTGGAGAGATCAATAATGAGCATGAGGTGAGGCAGATTGAGACACAGTCCAGGAGAGCAGCAACAGAGGACACACCAATCAAATGCAATGACATCTTTAGACCTTTACCTGGACAAGACAAACCCATCAGAACTGTGCTGACAAAAGGAGTCGCTGGCATTGGAAAAACAGTCTCTGTGCAGAAGTTCATTGTGGACTGGGCTGAAGGGAAAGAGAATCAGGACATCCAGCTCATATTTCCACTTCCTTTCAGAGAGCTCAACTTGATGAAGGACAAAACACTCAGTCTTTCAGATCTTCTTCATGTCTTTTTCCCTGAAACAAAAGAAATTGAAATATCCAGTGATGAATATAAAGTGTTGTTCATCTTTGATGGTCTAGATGAGTGTCGTCCGTCTCTGAACTTTGAGAGCAAAGTGAATCTGTGTAAAATATCTGAACCAGCCTCAGTGGACGTGCTGCTGATGAACCTCATTAAGGGGAATCTGCTTCCCTCTGCTCTCATCTGGATCACCTCCAGGCCAGCAGCAGCTGATCTCGTCCCCTCTGAGTGTGTCCATCGAGTGACAGAGGTACGAGGCTTCAATGACCCACAGAAGGAGGAATACTTCAGGAAGAGGATCAGTGATCAGAGTCTGGCCAATACAATCATCACATACCTGAAGTCCTCAAGGAGTCTCCACATCATGTGCCACATCCCAGTGTTCTGCTGGATCTCAGCCACTGTTCTAGAGAAGATGTTGAGTGAAGCAGAGAGAGGAGAGATTCCCAAGACTCTCACTCAAATGTACACACACTTCCTGATCATTCAGACCAACATCAAACATGAGAAGGACTACAAGAAGAAAGTGAAAGATGAAGACATGATTCTGAAACTGGGGAAACTGGCGTATCAGCAGCTTGTGAAATGCAACCTGATCTTCTATGAGGAAGACCTGAGAGAGTGTGGCATTGATGTGACAGAAGCAACAGTGTACTCAGGATTGTGCACTCAGATCTTCAGAGAGGAGTTGGGCTTGTATCAGGGGAAAGTCTTCTGCTTTGTTCATCTGAGCATCCAGGAACATCTAGCAGCTCTATATGCACACATCTCCTTTATGAAAAAAAAAAAAATTGTCTTTGACCAAATTGTTAAACAAAATGTCTTCTTTAAATTGTTAAACTGGTTAAAATATCATTTATTATCTGAGCTGCATCAGAGAGCTGTGGATGAGGCTTTACAGAGTAATAATGGACATCTGGACCTTTTCCTGCGTTTCCTTCTGGGTCTCTCATTGGAGTCCAATCAGACTCTCTTACGAGAACTACTGACACAGACAGGAAGATGCTTCTACAACAAAGAGGAAACAGTTCAGTACATCAAACAGAAGATCAGGAAGAATCCCTCTCCAGAGAGATCCATCAATCTGTTCCACTGTCTGAATGAACTGGGTGACGATTCACTGATGCAGGAGATCCAAGATTATCTGAGATCTGGAGAAATAAGGAAAAACAAACTCTCCTCTTCCCAGTGGTCAGCTCTGGTTTATGTGTTGCTGACATCAGAGAAGAAGATGGATGTTTTTGATCTAAGGGAGATTACTGGAGCACAAAATACAGCAGATGAAGTTCTTCAAAAGCTGTTGCCTGTGGTTAAAGAATCCAGATTAGTTAAGTAAGTCACACTGACAGCAATCACTACACTGATAAAACACAATTTATGATTAAGCATGTGCTTTTATACAACACATTCTCACACCCAACTCGTCACATATGGACGCTTGACCAGGACCCCTTGTCGTCACTTTTCAACGAACTGGGCGTACCTTTATCGTCAATTTTTGACGCGCTGGGTGCTCCATTAATTTCAATGAGAAACCTTTGGCGTCATACACAGACGCATTTAATTCTTTGCGTTGTAAAAGCAGACATGATTTTATTAATATTTAAAGGCTACTTTTATATTTTGGAGCAACTAACCCAACTCCTACCCTAAACCTACCCACATCTAAACAATATAAAACACATACCAGGCAAATAAATGTACAGTCACAAGTATTTATTGCAAAATCTGACCAAAACAGTATAAAAGTATTAGCTCATGTTGCATTCCAAATCTTCTGAAGTCATACGATGTCTTCATGTGAAGAACAGAGTTGATCTTGATGTTTTAATTGCTGAAATGATGATCCCGCTGCCCCGTGAACGAACTCATTCATATCTCATTCAAATAATTCAAAAGACTCCTGAGCATGACGCAATCGGTCACAAGACACAGGAGAGCCAATGACATTTTACAATCAATGCTGACGTAATGACGCAATTGGTCACAAGACATTTGAGAGCCAATGCAATTTCACAATGAAATCTGAAGTACGGGCGGCAATATTTGAAATTTGTTCGTGATCTTCGACGGATGGAGATGCTGATCACTTTTGGGGATTTTCTTCATGCAAATCAATCGTTTGGCTTCGGAAAACTTGGATTATTTAACTTTTTTGAATAACTGGTGGATGCAGTCGTATGTTATATCCTGTGTTTTATATCATGTTCACACAAATGGGTAGGTTTAGGGATGGAGTGGGGTTGGGTTACATGTTAAAATGTGTCTAATCATGTTAAAATGTGTCTAAATAGCGTAAATAAAATAAATGTAAATGAAATTATGCTTGCTGATTTAATTGAGAAGCACACTCCAACATGTCATAATGGCAAAATTATAAACCAATAAATATTTTCAATAAATAAATCAAAAAATAAGTTTCACCATGATGATAATATTCCCATTCCCATTGCGTCTGTGTATGACGCCAAAGGTTTCTCATTAAAAAGAAAGGAGCACCCAGTGCGTCGAAAATTGACGATAAAGGTACGCCCAGTTCATTGAAAAGTGACGACAAGGGGTCCGGGTCAAGCATCCATATGTGACGAGTTGGGTGTGAGAATGTGTTGTTTCATACCAAAGCAATGAAGGAGCAAAGTTTCCATATAATCCCATCACTGGCAATGAGCAGGAGAGTTTATTCTATAATTGCTGCTGGTATCAGTTCACCATGTCTTTAGCTGTCTATCATATGTTGCTGCCCTGTTAAAAAGCTGCACAATACATTTAAATAGACATCTTTTAATTGTATACTATTTGAGTAGGCCTATATACACTCACCTAAAGGATTATTAGGAACATCTGTTCAATTTCTCATTAATGCAATTATCTAATCAACCAATCACATGGCAATTGCTTCAATACATTTAGGGGTGTGGTCCTGGTCAAGACAATCTCCTGAACTCCAAACTGAATGTTTGGGGCCGGTCTGAGTATTTCACAATCTGCTCAGTTACTGGGATTTACACACACAACCATTTCTAGGGTTTACAAAGAATGGTGTGAAAAGGGAAGAACATCTAGTATGCGGCAGTCAATCAATCAATCAATAAACTTTATTTATAGAGCGCTTTTACAATGATGATTGTTTCAAAGCAGCTTCAGTGTTAAACATGACAAAATTGCAACAAAATTTGATTTGGCTGTAACAGTCTTTCTGGAGAAAACAGTGATGTTATCAGCTTATTTTAATTTATCATATACAGTCCCTAACAAAAGTCTTGTCGCTTATCTATTTTCTAGAAATACCTGATATTAACCTGACTTTTAATTAATTCATTGGTGTTAGAAATAGCTCATATGAAAAACTAAAACCCTCCCAAATGATGTTTAATGCACTGAAATAAATAATTTTCATAGAAAAAATATTAATCATTTAATCAAGACAGAAAGGTCATATTTTGGCAAGACAAAAGTTTTGTCGCCTATACAGAAATTGAACAAATTTACTGCAAATACAAAAATAAGTCAGCAAATTAAGTTGTGGTGCTGTGAGATCCAAATGTAATATCTTGCATGACTTCCATGAGCTTGAAGGACTGCATCCATGCGGTTTGGCAAGGATTCATACAATTTATTGATGAAGTCATCAGGAATAGCTAAGAAAGCAGTCTTGCATGCCTCCCAGAGTTCATCAATATTCTTTGGTTTCGTCTTCCATGCGTCCTCTTTCATCCTACCCCACATATGGTCAATGATGTTCATGTCTGGTGACTGGGCTGGCCAATCCTGGAGCATCTTGATCTTCTTCGCCTTGAGGAACTTTGATGTGGAGATGGAAGTATGCGATGGAGCACCGTCCTGCTGCAGAATTTGGCCTCTTTTATGGTTGGGAATAAGAGGTAGCTAAGATTTCTTGGTATTTTAGACTATTGATGTTGCCTTCCACCCTGCAGATCTCTCGCACACCCCCATACTGGATGTAACCCCAGACCATGATTTTTCCGCCACCAAACTTCACTGTTTTCTGGGTGAATTTCGGATTTATTCTGGCTCCAGTAGGTCTCATGCAATATTTGCGGCGACTGTGGTGTAATTCAACAGAAGATTCATCTGAAAAATCCACCTTCTGCCGCTTTTCCAGCGTCCATCCTTTTAGCAGGCTGTGGGCCTTGGCAAATGCCACACGGTTTTTCAATTGTCTTTTGTTTAGTGCTGGCTTCTGGGCACTGATTCGACCATGGAGGCCATTTCGAGACAGAATCCGACAAACTGTTCTGGTTTACACAGGGACTTCAGGTGACCAGGTCTCGTGGAGCTCTGCTGCAGTGGAAAATGGGCTGGCCTTGGATTTTCGAGCCAGCAAACGGTCCTCTCGAGCAGTTGTCTTGCGGGGTCTTCCTGACCTGGGCTTGTCAAAAACGTCTCCAGTCTCTTCAAATTTTTTTATCATTTGTACTTGACGCTGAGACACATTGAAGGTGTCTGCCACATCAGCAGTGGATCTGGTCTTCAGCCTCTTGATAATCAAAACTTTAGTCTCAGGGTGAATCTTAGGCATTTTTGCAGAGGTCTAGTTGCAGTAGATGTGAAGGTCTAGCGTACTGGGGTTCTTTTTATACACACTTGAGACCTAATTGATCCATTATTAGTCACAGGTGAAGCTCATATGACAAGGTGACAACACTTATGTCTTTGCAAAAATTGACTCAATGGGCTTTACCAAGCTGTGAATATTAGAATACTTTTTGAAAGTTTCGTTTTTCACTGAAACATTATCACAAAAGCTGGTGGGATTAAAATGAGCCATTTCTTGTAAAAAAATCTTGATTAGAAATATATTTCAGCGGCACTTTAGGTCAATTTGTACACAAGCGACAAGACTTTTGTCAGGGACTGTAGCGACAATGTTGGCAGATCAATATTATAGTTTATAGAATTAAGTAAGACCTAATTAATTAATTTTATTTGTTTATTTAGAATAATAATTTATGGAAGTGAATGTGTTGCCATCAGTATGTCTGTGGCACTTAAATGTTTACATTGTGACTGAACTGGAAAAAGACCGGATGGATTGGTTCTTAAGTGTGTGGTTTGTCTCGTCAGATGCGCTGCTGTCTCGGGATGAGATCCTGAAATTGTCCCACAGACTTAAGAAAGTACTAAGTGCAGAACCGGCCATGATAAAGATTTAGCTCCTGTAAATGATTAGCATACTCCCCTTCAGACTCTCTGTCCTTCAAGACTGGGTTGCACCCGAAACAGTCTTTTAAATAAAATGAAAAGATCATCTTCACTGTCCGTGTTTTCTCAGCTGATGCAGCAAATATTTTGGAATGTTGGAGCTCTGAAACGCTGCAAATTAGTGTCGCGGCTGATGTGAATGGTTTTGACACGAAGTATCCGCATGCGAAATATTCGCTTATTTGTTTCGCTTTTTCGTTACGCATCCGGTGTGAAAGGGCCTATAATGTCCAATATCACTGAAATTACTGGGATTTCGCACATAAAACAAAAACTAGTACATTACAAAACTAATAGATCGGTGGATTTTAGATCAATTTTTACGTTATTAAAACAGAATGGCAAGAACTGTTTCGCAAGTACAATAAAAATCTACTTAAATAAGTGACGATTTTATAAACACTTGCCTAATTTAGGGCATCTTTTCGCGGACCACTAGGGGTCGATGGCGGACCACACTTTAAGAATTACTGTTTAAGACTAACCCACTCAAGCAGCTTATAGAAGTGGGCCTGAACCTTAGACTGGACCAATCATGCTGTGGATTAAATCTCTCTTTCTGATTGTGAAGTTCCTGCTTATCTTAGCTGTAGATCCTGAACTAAGAGACTGAAGTGTGTCATTGTCCTCTACAGGGTGATGGGTTGTGATGTTACAGATGAAGGTTGTGCTGCTCTGGCTTTAGCTCTGAGTTCAAACTCCTCACACCTGAGAGAACTGGATCTGACAATGAATAAACTAAGAGACTCAGGAGTGAAGCTGCTCTCTGATGGACTGAAGGATCCTTGCTGTAAACTGGAGACACTATGGTAAGGTTGTATAAATATGTCAAAATCCTCCTCAATCTTCTTTGTATGGTCAATAATGAACAGTACACAAAAACTAAACCAGACAAAAAATTGTACTGATAAATATTTTTGTTGTTTAATCTTCATTAGATTCTTAAAGGTTTTGAGAGTTTTTAATGCTAATAGTTTCGAGTCGGGGTCCTGAACACCCAGTCAGGTTTATCTTATGATGAGAGCTGTTTGAATGTAATGCAGCCTGAATCATAATGAAACGTCATTAGGTTTTTTTCTCCATTCTGTCTCCTGATGGAGTTTGGGTTCTTGCCACTGTTGCCTCTGGATTGCTTAGTTTGGGACACTTAATATTCAACAATATTATTAATTGATTATCAACTGAGTGTACTGATGCTGCTGTATGAGAACTGAACTGAGCTGGATGATGACTGAAATTATCTAGTTTAATTATTGATGCAATTCCCAGTGTGGTAACACTTTACTTGAAGGGGTGTGCATAAGACTGACATGACACCTTCATAATCATGACATGACACGTGTCATGAATATGAAGGCGTTTTTATGCATGTTTATAACAACTGTCATTAAGTGTCATTCGCTTAATTATGTCATTTTTAATGCAATGATGACATTTCAGAGTTGTCTTTGTTATGACAACTTGACATAAACCAATACATCATAACCTGTCAGTGTCTTTGTCATGACAACTTGACATTACCAAGACAACATAACCTGTCATAAACAGACATGAAATGACATAGCAGATTAATTATCAAATTTAAGAAACTACTTAGCTTTTTGGGTTTGCATTACATTAGTTGCTAGGCAACGTGGGGGAGAGGACACTGGCGTTGTCTGTTTGCCGCTTCTCCACCCACAAATCATGTTAACTTTACTATTAAATTTAGATTTTATTTTATTTTCTTATGTTTGTGACTAGTCTAACAGTCAGAGCTACAATTGGGACTGTTGCTGATTGCTGGCAGCCACTGAGAGGACGTTGTTTGCCGTTTATTCACTGCTTCTCTTCTGTTTTTGTTTGAATTTGTGGTTGGTTTTGGTTTGAAGGACATTTGATGTTGCTCGCTGCGGCTGCTTTCTCTTCTGGGTGTCGGCTGCTCACTGGTGGTCTCCCTCGGGCTTGAGCTGCATGTGGCTGAAGTTTGCACCAGGCTAGCGTCATCAGCGTCCGGCATGATGTTGAGATGTAATTTTTACTTGTTATTCATGTATTGTTATTTTTTCCCTTTGTTGCACTTTGAGATTCTTCGGAATGAAAAGTGCATTATAAATAAAATCTATTATTATTATTATTATTATTAAACTGTCATGTGGTTGGTTTTGACGTTGGCTGTCATTAGGCTAATATAATGTCATGATTTTTTTATAAATCTAATTTGTCATTTACATGTCATTAAGTGTCAATTGTCACGGAGACGAACCCCGTGATTCCCTCTGCTGGCCAGCAGAGGGCCCCATCACCCGAATACTAACATACACGCATCCATTCACCCATCTACACTGACTTGCACAACATTTCCCATAAGCCCCGTCCTTGGACTTTGATCACTGCCCAGCTGCAGCTTATCAGGACCATGTATTTAACAGACTGTGTTCTCTAGGCAGACGCGAAGTCTTGATTCTGCCACGGCCATAATTTCTGAGCGTTATTTTCCTGTCTGATTCCCTGTTGCTGTTGTGCTTTGTTTAACGTCTACGAACCTTTGCTGCCTGTCTACTGACCCTTTTGCCTGCCCACTGGACTGAGATTCTTTGCCTGTCATCCCGACCTGTTTGTTTGTTTACCGACCACTCTTCAGCCTGTTCTACATTGTTGTATCTGCTGTTACCGACCCCTGCCCGTACGACCAAGAGTTCATTCAATAAAGCCTGCTCATGGATCCGATGTTGAGTTCTGAGTCATTACAGAAGACTTCGCCACCACAGGATCCAGCGGCCTATGAACATCTGTGTAGTAACATGGCGGCCCAAGCTAGTCAGATTGCAGCAAACCAGCACCAGCTGAATCGGTTAACAACGGTCACTGAGGAGCTTGTTAAGGCAGTTCGCAGTCTCCATGACACAGCAGCTACGGCAGCTACAACACCTGCTCCGGCGGCAGCCGCCATTCCCTGCACGATGGAAACGCCATCTCATATTAACCCTCGTCTGGCGCATCCTGAGAAGTTTGATGGCGATTCTACCAGATGTAAGGGCTTTCTGTTGCAATGCTCGCTCTTCGTTGATCAACAACCAACTCTTTACACCAATGACACTGGTAAGATCGCCTTCGTTTGTTCACTATTGACTGGTAAAGCTTTGGAGTGGATTACTGCTATATGGCGTCCCGATGGGACAGCGTTTTCCTCGTTTCAAGATTTTCTGAGGCAATTTCGGGAAGTTTTTGATCACCCAATGGAAGGGAAAGGAGCGGGTGATCGCCTCCTCGAGATAGCACAGGGGAGACGGACTGCAGCCGAGTACGCTTTAAGCTTTCGGACCCTGGCAGCGCAGACCACCTGGGTGAGCGATACTTTAAAGGTTCTGTTCCGCAGAGGGTTGAATCACGGGCTACAGACGGAACTGGCATGTCGAGACGAGGGCAGGGACCTCAACAGCCTTATTGAGTTGGCCATTAATATCGACAACCTACAACGGGCTCGACGCTCAAGTTCACGCCACGTCATACCATCTATGTCTGTTCCCGCACACGAATTCACCGAACCCATGCAAGTCAACGCCTACCGCCTGTCTGTGGAGGAGAGAGACCGCCGTCTCTCTAATCGTCTATGTTTGTATTGTGGATTACCAGGTCACCAGCGTAACTCATGTCCTGCTTGCCCTTCCTCTGAGTCCCAACGACCGGTGAGTGCCTCTTTGACGTCTATTAGCACCATTCAATGTGTAACGATTCCTGTCATATTATGGATTAATGGTAATCGTGTTTTTACTGATGCTCTGCTGGACTCTGGTGCAGCGGGTAATTTTATATCAGAGGATTTTGCTAAGACCCATCATGTTAAATTAATACCTTGTGCCACGTCTCTCTCAGTTGAGACGATAGATGGGCGGCCCCTGGGCTCGGGTCTGATAACCCATCTATCTACAGAACTATCGATGTCTGCTGGCCTCCTTCATAAAGAAAGCATCCAATTCTACATTCTGCCTGTGTCTCACACTCCGGTCATTCTAGGGTTACCATGGTTACGTCTGCACGATCCTCAGATTTCCTGGAGAGAGGGTCAAATTCTCAAATGGAGTAACCATTGTCAACACACCTGTCTGTCTAAAGTCACACCCGCGCCGTTTCCATCAGTACTACCATTTCCACCATACCCAACCTGCCTAATGAATACACCGACCTGGCCGAGGCATTCAGTAAGCAACAAGCCAACACTTTACCACCTCACCGTAATTATGACTGCGCCATTGATCTCATTCCAGGTCACACACCCCCTAGAGGTCGCATCTTTCCCTTGTCACAACCTGAATCCGAAGCCATGAAGGAGTACATCACGGAGGAACTTGAGAAGGGATTCATCCGCCCCTCTACTTCACCGGCCTCCTCAGGCTTCTTTTTCGTGCGCAAGAAAGATGGAGGATTACGGCCGTGCATCGACTATCGGCGCCTCAATGAGATCACAGTAAAGTTCCGGTATCCACTGCCTCTCGTCCCTTCTGCCCTAGAACAGCTACGCACAGCCCAATACTACACCAAGCTGGACTTGAGGTGTACCTACAACCTGATTCGTATCAGGGAGGGGGACGAATGGAAGACGGCTTTCTCCACAACCACCGGTCACTACGAATATCGGGTCATGCCGTTTGGACTGGTCAATAGTCCTTCAGTGTTCCAGTCATTCATTAATGACGTGTTCAGAGACATGCTCAACAGGTCAGTGATCGTATACATAGATGATATTCTTATCTATTCTGACACCCTTGAGGATCATGTGCAACAGGTCAGGGCTGTTCTCCAACGCCTGATTGATCATCAGCTCTACGCCAAGGCCGAGAAGTACGAGTTTCACACCACCTCCACTACATTCCTGGGGTATGTCATCAGCCCTGACGGGGTCGCTATGGATGAGGGGAAGGTGACTGCTGTTCTTAAATGGCCCGAACCCAGGACATTAAAGGAACTGCAGCGTTTCCTAGGATTTGCAAACTTCTATAGGAGGTTCATTCGCAACTTCAGCACTGTCGTGGCCCCCTTGACCTCCATGATCAAGAAGGGAGCTCATCACCTTAACTGGTCCGATCTCGCTCGTCAGGCATTCCTTAACCTCAAGCACCGGTTTGTCACGGCTCCCATCCTTCAGCATCCTGATCCTTCACAACCATTCACGGTTGAAGTAGACGCCTCCAATACTGGAATAGGAGCCATACTGTCCCAACGCCAGGGTTCTTCGCTGAAGTTGCATCCATGTGCATTCTACTCCCGCAAGCTCAATCCTGCTGAACGTAACTATGACGTGGGTGACCGTGAGCTTCTCGCCATGAAAGCGGCGTTAGAGGAATGGAGACACTGGCTTGAGGGCTCCAATCATTCTTTCACTGTACTCACAGACCACAAGAATCTCGAATATCTCCGCACCACCAAACGCCTAAACCCACGCCAAGCCAGATGGTCATTGTTCTTCACACGATTCGACTTCTCAGTTACCTACCGGCCCGGGTCGAAGAACACCAAGGCCGACGCCCTGTCCCGTCAGTTTGAGGAGGAACCTACACTCACCGCACCAGAAACCATCCTCCCATTTCAAATTGTGGTAGCTCCTATTCAGTGGGATCTCATGTCACTTATTCAGCAGCACAACACCCAGAATGAGATTCCAGTTGCATGTCCACCTGATAAGGTCTTCGTTCCTGTCGATCTAAGAGATCAAGTAATGAGTCAAGTTCATTGTCATCCTTCTACAGGCCATCCGGGTATCACCGCCACGATCCATTTATTACGGAACCGCTTCTGGTGGGAGACATTATCAAGAGATGCTACCTCCTATGTTCAGAAATGTCAGATCTGTAACATACACAAGACATCTAAGCAGCTTCCAGCTGGACTCTTGCAACCACTACCAATACCTCAACGCCCCTGGTCCCACATTGCCATTGATTTCATCACAGATCTCCCAGCATCACAGAATAACACCGTCATACTCACCATTATCGACCGGTTCTCCAAAGCCTGCCGTCTGATTCCTCTACCTAAGCTCCCTACTGCCATGCAGACAGCCGACCACCTGTGTAACTGGGTTTTCCGGCTATACGGATTACCTGAGGACATCGTCTCAGACCGGGGTCCCCAATTCACCTCCCGACTATGGTCAGCTTTCTGTCAAGCCCTCAATATTAACATCAGCCTTACCTCCGGCTATCACCCACAGGCCAATGGACAAGTGGAAAGGCTTAATCAGGAGCTCAACCGTTTCCTTCGGTCATATTGCAACCAGAGCCAGGATGACTGGGCCCGTTACCTTCTGTGGGCTGAATATGCTCAAAATTCCCTAATCAAGCCGTCGACTGGGCTAACCCCTTTCAAGTGTATACTGGGCTTCCAACCACCCATGTTTCCGTGGTCAGGAGAACCGACTGACGTACCGGCAGTTAACGACTGGATGAATAGGAGTGAGGAGACATGGAATCAGGCCCATGTTCATCTACAACAGGCTGTACGACGACAGAGGGAACAGGCGAATCGCAGGCGTCGCTCCGGCCCTGAGTATCAGCCCGGTCAGTGGGTATGGCTATCCACCCGAGACCTTCGCCTCAGACT
This sequence comes from Pseudorasbora parva, assembly GCF_024679245.1. Lineage (NCBI taxonomy): Eukaryota > Metazoa > Chordata > Actinopteri > Cypriniformes > Gobionidae > Pseudorasbora > Pseudorasbora parva. The sequence continues at coordinate 43,370,035 of NC_090190.1, forward strand.
CCCCTGCAAGAAATTAAGTCCAAGGTACGTGGGTCCATTTCAAATTGTCCGTCAAATCACACCTGTTTCATTCCGTTTGGCTTTACCTAATACTTATCGCATTTCTCACACTTTTCATGTGTCCCTGCTCAAGCCCGCTGCTGGTCCCAGAGAGGAGGGAGAGGGGAGGTCCCGTGAACAGGCCCCTCAACCCATCACAGTAGAGGGCGAGGAGGCTTACCAGGTACGAGAGCTGCTCGACTCCAGACGTTGGGGACGTATCCTCCAGTATCTGGTCGACTGGGAGGGGTACGGTCCAGAGGAACAATCCTGGGTCAACTCAGAGGACATTCTAGACCCCAACCTCATTGAAGAGTTCCATCGAACTCACCCTGAAAGACCGGCCCCCCGACCACGAGGAAGACCCGGACGTCGTTTACCTCCTTGCGCCAGGAGTCGCTCGCAGGGGAGGGGCTCTGTCACGGAGACGAACCCCGTGATTCCCTCTGCTGGCCAGCAGAGGGCCCCATCACCCGAATACTAACATACACGCATCCATTCACCCATCTACACTGACTTGCACTACATTTCCCATAAACCCCGTCCTTGGACTTTGATCACTGCCCAGCTGCAGCTTATCAGGACCATGTATTTAACAGACTGTGTTCTCTAGGCAGACGCGAAGTCTTGATTCTGCCACGGCCATCATTTCTGAGCGTTATTTTCCTGTCTGATTCCCTGTTGCTGTTGTGCTTTGTTTAACGTCTACGAACCTTTGCTGCCTGTCTACTGACCCTTTTGCCTGCCCACTGGACTGAGATTCTTTGCCTGTCATCCCGACCTGTTTGTTTGTTTACCGACCACTCTTCAGCCTGTTCTACATTGTTGTATCTGCTGTTACCGACCCCTGCCCGTACGACCAAGAGTTCATTCAATAAAGCCTGCTCATGGATCCGATGTTGAGTTCTGAGTCATTACATCAATACTCTGTCGCATTATTTTATAACATTGTCATGAATATATTTCTTGACCTAAACTACAGTGGTACAAGTTGAATTTGTCATTAACATGTCATTAAGTGTCACTACTCTGTCAAATTATTTTATAACAGTGTCATGAATATTTAGCTTGACCTGAAATATGGCATCATAGAGGAAATCGTACAGAGTCATTAAAAACTATTAATATAACTCAAAATTATAGAGTGGCGTAGACATATACACCTATATGATGATGTCTATGGTGGCACCACTGGTAATGTGTACGCTGTAACAGTTGTTGGCAGAGCCTCAATCAGGTTAGTTTGTTTAGGTGTTTAATGTCAATTTAGTTTGCAGTAAGTAAAAACAATTCACAAAAATGTTATGTTGGGTTTAATATACTTTATTTAAACTTTCGCTCACTCTTTAATGAATAGTTTGAGTTTATTCTTACCATTTCTTTGTTTGTCTGTTTGTTATGGCGGAGTCCCGTGTGCAGGTGTACCGTCAAAAGGGGTTCGGGCGGAAACGTTGGCCCTATATATAATGTTCCGGCCTAGGATCTAGTCGCGACCATTCCTTGTTCAGCCCGGGGTGGGGCTCTAAAGACTATTCTTATTTTTATACATCGGAAGATAATTTATAAAGTGAAGTCATTTGACAAAGTGTTTCTGTGTTTGTTTCTGTGTGCATATGATGTTGATATATATATATATATATATATATATATATATATATATATATATATATATATATATATATATATATATATATATATAATATATATATATATATATGTTTATTTTGTGTAATGGCCATTATTTGTGTACGTGTTTTCCCCTTTTTGCGTTAATTGGTGCTGGTCACCTGTGTATAAATTCATGCCTTGTGTTTTTAAGAGTCAGTTCTGTGAGAGGGCAGGTCTTAAAAATTAAATGATTGATTTTATTTCTCGAACTCCTTTTCATATTTTTAAGACATTTGAAATTGTCTATTATCTAACCTTCTGTTGAAGCTGGTGGAGGAAACTTAAAAAATAAAATAAAACATTATGAACTGAAAAATATTAATGATGCTGTTATTAAAAACTAATTTGACAGCGTATTAACACCTAATTACATTTTAATGACAAATTAAACTTGTGCCACTGAAAAAAATGTATGACATTATAATGGCCTCAGTCAACATCAAAACCAACCACATGACAGTTTAAGGTTAACCCTATAAGCTAAGAAAGTTTCTTAAATTTGATAATCTGTTATGTCATGTTAATGACAGGTTATGTTGTCTTGGTAATGTCAAGTTGTCATGACAAAGACACTGACAGGTTATGATGTATTGGTTTATGTCAAGTTGTCATAACAAAGACAACTCCGAAATGTCATCATTGCATTAAAAATGACATAATTAAGCAAATGACACTTAATGACAGTTGTCATAAACGTGCATAAAACTCCTTCATATTCATGACACGTGTCATGTCATGATTATGAAGGTGTCATGTCAGTCTTATGCACACCCCTTCAAGTAAAGTGTTACCATTTTATCACAACTCAAAGCTTCCACAAAGTAAAAATGTCCCAATCAAACAGATTTAAACCAAGACAAAAAAAACAAGCTCAAACAAAATGACAATTTAAGTGATAATATACTGTCAGATCTAGGGCTGACAGATTTTGGATTTTTTTTTTTTTTTAACAAATATTGCGATTTAATATGTTATTATTTTTTAAGTTTTTTATCTCCTGTATTATTCAACAAAGATGAGCAATACATTTTTGTATAGTAATGGTGGGAATCTTTAGTGCCCTCACGATCCAATTTCGATTCTGGGAGTCTTTCCCAGAATTCTTGTTTCTTATTAATTAATTTGATCAAATTAGAGAGAGAGAGAGAGAGAGAGAGAGAGAGAGAGAGAGAGAGAGCCAAAGACAGAGACTGAGCTACTGTTGTAATCTTTTATCCTTCTCCCTTGATGTCACCAAATTCAAACATGTCCCATTTAATTGTACTAATCAGACGAGACGTGGGATGTTCAAACTAACCAATCAGACATATCAAACCCCCACTGAACTAAAGGTGTGCCACACATTTGGACTACAGTCACGTTTGTCTTCAGGAATTTGATAAGGCCAAGATGGGGGTCGGCAAGAGTAAAGCATATAGCTTTGTCCAACTTTAAATACAAATATCTTTGATTATTTTCAATCCTACAAGGCCCCGAATGACATTGTAATTCGCTTCAACCTTTCCGAACATTATGAAATATTGTTTTATGGTTTATGTGTGTGTGTGTGTGTGTGTGTGTGTGTTCGTGTGTGTGTGTGTGTGTGTGTGTGTGGGCATGTTTTTGTGACATATGAGGACACAAATGTGTATAATGACATGGGTATGACACAGGTATTACAAGGATAGGGTGCAATATGAGGACATTGGCCATGTCCCCACTTTTCAAAATGCTTATAAATCATACAGGATGAGTTTTTTTAGAAAGTGAAAATGCTTCCTGTGATGGGTAGGTTTAGGGGCAGTGTAGGGAGATAGAACATATGGTTTGTACTGTATAAAAACCATTACAGCTATGGAAATTCCCCATATGTCACAAAAAAATTGTGTGTGTGTGTATAAAGAGAGACAAGATGAAACAATCAAAAAATATGTCATTGATCAGAGATGATTCCAAAAGAGGGAGACAGATGACATGAAATATAGCATTTTACATCACATATCCCATGTGTGACTGTAAACAAAGGCTTGACCATAGTAGAGATGTCACAGACACGCCAGGCTCCCACATCACAGACACACAGCGCACGCTCTCACCTGAGTACTGATCACCCACACCTGCAACCCATCATCACCCCAGTCACCCACAGTATAAGAGACACACACACACACACACGCAGTTATTGTCCGGTCTCGTTTGAGAAAGGTACTAACCTCTTCTGCTTACCTTAAGGACTCCCTCGATGATACTTACCCATCTCCAGTGTCTTCTCCCTTGTCTCCAGCAATCTCCAGTGTCAAGCGTGTGTGTGTTCAGTGTTCTCCATCATTCCTCTCCGACGCCTTCTCCAGCGATCTCCAAGTGCACCCTGAGAACCCAAACCAAGACCCATCACCAGCATATCTACATTCCGTCAAGTTATTACTCTACTGGTTGCTCAATAAACCTGATTCACTTACCATCTTGTCTCCGTAGACTCTGTACCATAACAGAAGACTGGAGAGATAACCGCGAGCACCAGTATGAGTCACCTTGATCCCTTTCAAGAACTGGTGGATGCAGTTCGCCGCGCTCTACCATCCAGTCCACCATCACCCCCACCGGCGAGCACTTCCGCATCCACCAGCACCACTTCCACGTCACCCATGTTCGCCAGTCCCATGGCCAAGCCAGTGCCCTTCTCTGGATTGGTGGAGGACTGCAATGGAGATGCAACTGCACCTATATCCGAGCGATCGTTCATGTGGCTTTCATCGTGTCCCAATTGAGCGGCAAGGCCTTGCGTTGGGCGGAAACGCTGTATGCACAGAATAGCTTCATCGTGCATTCGCTGTCCAGTTTCATGGCTCACTTCAAGGAGGTCTTCAGAAAGCCCGCCTGGGATGCTTCAGTGGGTGAGCAATTGTATCACTTAAAGCAACATAATATGTCTGTAAATGAGTATGCCCTGCAGTTTCGGACCTTGGCCGTCGCCAGCGGATGGAACGTGCAGTCTCTTCTAACCACCTATTGTCAAGGGCTGGATCCACGTGTGCAGTTGCATCTCGCTGCATAGGAGGATTCCATCGGGCCCGAACGCTTCATCCAGTTATCCATCTGCTTCGTATGCAGGCGTGCCTTGAAGAACACCAGGACCAGTGCATGAGCCTGCCGTCCCTCCGCCGACCAGAATCCGTCAGCCCTCCAGAACCAGTATCAGAACCCATGCAAATGGAGAATACACGGCTAACCCCAGCAGAACGGAGGAGACGGCTTGGGCAAGGGTTATGCTTATATTGTGGAGCCTCAGATCACTACATCGCCAAGTGCCCCACACATCCTCCTCGTCCTCTGGTGAGTGTGATCTATCCTTCTGCTTACAAGAGTGGTCCACTGACCACTGTTGTGAACCTCATTACTGCCGATGTTTCCTTGCCAGTCTCCGCTCTCCTCGACTCCGGTTCCGCTGGGAACTTCATCTCCGGTGCCCTCTGCCATCAGCTCCACCTCAAGACGACTCGCACTCCATCCGCATACCAGGTCGAATCCATAACCGGAAGGCCGTTAAGCCGACGGCAGCTCAGCCTCCTTGCCGGTCCCCTTCAGATCCAATCTGGTATCCTTCATGTGGAAGACATTCATCTACTGCAGGCCTATTCAAATAGCGGCCCGGGGGCAAATTTGGCCCGATTGAAATTTATTCTGGCCCGCGGCAGATTTAATAAAAAAAAAAAAAAAAATCTACGAATCTGCTGAATCTGGCGCACAGACAGAGGAAAGATTCTAGAGCAGAGCAGGTCGTCTCCATGCTGACAAAAACACTCATTCTCGCTGCTTCGATGTTCTCACGCTGCCTATAACACCTAATGCATCTAACATGGTGTTGTCCAAGCCAAACCGCAAAGTTGACAGAGAAAATCGTAAGTTTCAGAGTGAATGGACGGAGAAGTACTTATTTACTGTGCCAACTACGGCAAGTAAGCGAGGGACCGAAAGACCTGTGTGTTTACTGTGCAACGTAAATGAAATATACGTGTATATCTGAAAGATATACTTCAGGGATATTTTAAATGTTATTTCCCCAAATAAGATTTGGTACTTGAAACTGCAGTTGCAGTTTTGCAATTATGTCAGCTTTATTTTGATTGTTTGATTTGTATGGAATTATTTTATGAAAATATTTTTTTTATGAAACTATTTTATGATTTTACGTCCAATATATAAGCTGTTACTTATGTTTACTGTTTTAAGGGTAAAAGCTGTGTCTCTATGCCTCAGTTACACTTTAAATGTTTTTTCTAGTTTTAAAATGTGTACTCACTGTCTGAAAGATATACTTCAGGGATATTTGAATGTTGTTATTTCCCCAAATAAGATTTGATACTTGAAACTGCAGTTGCAGTTTTCCACTTATGACAGCTTTATTATGATTGTTTGATTTTTATGAAATGATTTTGTGAAATGATGTTTACTGTTTTAGGGGTAAAAGCTGTGTCTCTATGCCTCAGTATTTGCAGTTTTGCACTTTGTTGTAGGCCTAATCAAAACAAGATGAATATGTTGAAATAATAAAGGAAACCAAAAGAATAATGTACCTTATTTTATTTAATATATTATGTACCTTATATAGTATATTTTAATTTCCTTTAGCTGATATCAATATGTCCGTCTGGCCCTCACAAATTTTGGAATTTCCTAGTTTGGCCCCCCTGCAAATGTATTTGAATAGCCCTGATCTACTGGTTCTGGAGGAGTCCACTGCTGACGTGATCCTAGAGCACCCATAGCTAGAGCAGCATAACCCCATCATCTCCTGGAAGATCCTAAAGTGGGGCGATAACTGTTTCTCCAGCTGCTTGTCAGCACTTCCTGTTCTTTCCACGTCTCGTTCCAGGAGTATACCCGTCTGTGCGAAGTCCATCGAAAGTCCCCTCGAGCAGCGGTCAGTGAAGATGCCACCCTGCTACGCCCCCTTTAGTGATGTGTTCTGCCCTCATCGGGCTTCCAAGCTGCCTCCCCATCGGCCATGGGACTGTGCCATCGATCTGCTTCAAGGTGAGCCAGTGCCCAAGGGGAAGATCTATCCCCTCTCCCTGCCGGAGGAGAAGGCCATGTAGGAATACATCCAGGAGGCACTCGACGAGGGCTACATTCGACCATCCACGTCCCCTGCTGCATCCAGCTTCTTCTTCGTGGCCAAGAAGGACGGAGGCTTGCGGCCCTGCATAGACTACCGGTCCATCAATAAGATAACCGTCAAGTTCCGCTATCCCCTTCCGCTCGTCCCAACTGCGCTGGAACATCTCCGTGGTGCCACTGTTTTCACCAAGTTGGACCTCTGCAGCGCATATAAAACTCATCCGGATACGTGAGGGGGACGAGTGGAAGACCACCTTCGTGACCCCACAGGCCAATACGAATCTCTGGTGATGCCCTATGGCCTGGCTAACGCCCTCTCCGTATTCCAGGACTTCATTCATGAAGTGCTCCGGGAGTTTAGTTTAGTTTATTTAGTTTATTTGTTTATTTTTGAACATGAGAGAAATAAAAATACAATAATGTTCAGACATTATTAAAAGAAACAAGTAAAGGTGAAAGAGAAAAAAAGAAAAAGAAAAGAATAATTAATAAAAATAATAATAAATAAAAGAAAAAAATAAATTCATTCTACCTCATGAACGAAAAGGGAGTAGGAAGAAGTAAAACTTATATACTCCTACCCCTTTAATTATTATTTTTCTTTAAATATCATGCATATGCCTACGCCTACTCATACACATATATACATCTACACATATACATACTCATGTACACATTTGTATATATACATACATACACCCATATATATCTATACCCCTATATCCACCGACACATACACATACCTCCACATGCCATATACATACATGCATAAATTCAAAATAACCACTAACAAATATTATAACTCTTAAGTAAGGAGCGCTCCCATTTTCCTACAATACTTCTTGATACTTCTTAAGAATCTTTTCTCTATGCATTTTTTAAAGAGGAATATGTTGGAGCATTGCTTTAAATTTTCATCTATTTTATTCCACAATTTAACTCCACATATTGATAAACAAAGTCTTTTCCTTGTTGTTCTAAATCTATTAATCTTAAAGTTTCCACATCCCCTTAAGTTGTACCCTCCCTCCCTCTCAAAACACATCTTTTGTATATTCCCAGGCAATAGTCTATTTCTTACTTTGAACAATACAAGATGCGAAGAGATTTAAGATCCAGTATATACTTAGCTCTAGCCAAAATTGCGATACTTCTAGACAGTTTGGTTTTAATGTATTTTATGTGAGGCTCCCAACAGATCTTTTCATCTATGATTACTCCGAGAAATTTATTTTCATGTACTCTTTCTAAGTTAAACCCCTCTATCTGTATTTGTACTTGTTGATTTGGCTTACAGTTTCCAAATATCATGAACGTTGTTTTACTCAAATTTATCGATAATCTATTAATATCCAACCATTGTTTTATTTTCCTAAATTCTGAGGTGATTAATTCTGAAAGTAGCTTTAAGAAAATAGTACAAACTTCAATACTTCCGATGCTTTACAAATATCATTAATATAAAGTAAAAATAACTTTGGTCCTAGCACTGACCCCTGTGGGACACCACATTTCATGCCCAAACATTCAGATGAATGCTCTCCTATTTTCACAAATTGCTGTCTGTCTCTCAGATAACTGGTTTCCCAATTTAAAACTACCCCCCTGATCCCAATTCGTTCTAATTTACTGATTAATATTTCATGATTTATTGTGTCAAATGCTTTTTTTAGATCAATAAATACCCCAACTGCACATTTATTTTGATCTGTAACATTTGTTATTTCTTCAATGAGTTCTGTTAATGCTAATGCTGTTGAGTTTTTTTTCCTAAATCCATATTGACTATCTGAAAGTAATTTATTTTTATCAATAAATTTCTCTAATCTATTATTAAATAATTTTTCAAGGATCTTTGCAAATTGTGATAATAGAGAGACTGGCCTGTAATTTGTGAATTGGTGTCTGTTTCCATTTTTATATATTGGAGTAACTTTTGCTATTTTCATTATTGTTGGAAATGTACCTGTTAAAAACGATAAATTGCAAATGTTCATTACCGGTTTGGCAATCCCCTCGATTACTTTTTTTATAATTAATATGTCTATTCCATCATGATCAGTGGATGTTTTGTTTTTACACTCTTTAACTGTTTTTGTTTTTGCACTCTTTTAATTTATTATTTCTTTTTCATCAACTGCTGTCAAAAATATTGAGTTAGGATTTCTATCTACTAAATTGTTATATCTACTTTCTAATGTTCCTCCACAAGTCTGTATTGTTCCTCCACAAGTCCGTATTGGTGTACATCAACGACATCCTGATTTACTCCCGGAGCCTGGCCGACCATCGCCACCACGTTGCAGAGGTCCGGCAACACCTGAGGGAGTTTCATCTTTATCTCAAAGCAGAGAAGTGCTCCTTCCACCAGCCCTCAGTGCAGTTCCTTGGTTACAACATCGACAGTATTGGCATCCGGATGGACGAGGGGAAGGTGGAAGCCATCAGGACCTGGCAAACACCTTCCACCATCAAGAAACTCCAAGGATTCCTAGGGTTTGCAAATTTCTACCGAAGATTCATACAGAACTACAGTGTCATCTCCAGTCCACTCACTCACCTCCTGCGCAGTAATCTCTGTCCTGGAACCCGGCGGCCACGAAGGCATTTGAAGACCTGAAGGAAGCCTTCACCACCGCTCCCCTCCTAGTTCATCCCAATCCCGCCAAACCCTTTGTCATGGAAGTCGATGCGTCCACCACAGGAGCGGGAGCGGTGTTGTCCCAACAGCAGGGGACACCCAGTAAACTCCATCCATGTGCCTTCTCCCGGAAGTTCAGCCCAGTGGAGGTGAATTACGACTTCGGGAACAGGGAGCTGCTTGCCATCAAGCTGGCCCTGGAAGAGTAGAGGCATTGGCTGGAGGGATCTCAACATCCATTTCTGGTGCTTACAGACCACAAAAACCTTGAGTATTTGAGAGATGCCAAGCGACTCAATCCCCGCCAAGCTCGTTGGGCACTCTATTTCACCAGGTTCAACTTCTCTATCTCCTATCGACCCGGTTCGAAGAATGTGAAGGCTGATGCTCTCTCTCGTCTTTTCGCCTCTGAAGAACAGCCTGAGCGATCGGAACCCATTCTGTCCGAAAAGATCTTCATGAGTCCCATCGCCTGGTCTGAGGAAACCCTGCCCTCCTCCAATGCCTCCGCCAACGCCCCACCAGGTTGCCCACCACCAGAACTCTAGTATATCCCACTAACACGGCGCACCCCACTTATTCACTCCGCTCACACTTCATTGGGCACTGGCCACCCAGGGGTCAATGAAACCCTCTCGCTGCTGCAATACCGTTTCTGGTGGCCCAACATAGCTTGAGAGGTCAGAAGGTACGTGAGAGGGTGTCAGGAGCGTGCAATCGCGAAGAGTCCCCGGCACCTCCCTGCCGGTAAGCTCCTTCCTCTGCCCGTTCCAAATCGGCCATGGTCACACCTAGGAGTAGATTTCATTACTGATCTACCAGTGTCCGATGGCTACACTTGTATCCTTGCCTTGTTGTTGTGGACAGATTCTCCAAGTCATGGCGGCTCATTCCCCTGAAGGGCCTGCCTACGGCCATGGAAATTATGCCATAATTAATGTTATTCAGCTGTGGCAGGAGCGCGAGTGTCTCTATAATGTGGATGACAACTGTTACCGGTACAGACAAAGAAAAAAGATGATTTTATGTCATTTTGACACAAATACATATTAATAAATGACATGTTCATGTTTGAAAGTCTGTAGGGTAAAATATATGCAGATATAGGCCTAATTGCAATAATAAAAAACAACATAATATCGATTTTGCCTGCAAGCGTGGCGTTTCTGTTGCGTGTCAGCCGCGGGGCTGCCGTTTTCTCTGGGTGCGTCTCAATCTGCTTCCTAGTTCAGTTGTCAGGGCACTGATCAGGGAGTCAGCCATTGACTTATGTCCTGATCAGTGCCCTGATAGTGAACTAGGGAGCTGAATGAGACGCAGGGTCTGTCTTTGCACACCAGAAGCGTGTCTGACGTGCCGCCCGCTGCTGTACATTTACAGGGAAGCCATATACTTCATGTTAAATAATATATTGTCTATTGATACAGCAAAGACAAATAATAATACTAATAATATTACGCAAACCAAATTCTGAGGTAAACATTTGTCTTAATTTATTCATTGTCACTTAACAGTGTAATTATTAACATTAACAATGTTAACAGATTATTTAATAACGTAAACAAGGTAGCGTTACGCATCTTCTGTGTGAGACTCGTGTAGGAATCAAAACAGCAAAACTATTGTATAAGTAACTTCAATATTGTCAACGAAAGTAGTTCCAAACAAAGCGCACCAGAGCACGTGTGCTTCTTCGAACAACAGTGTTTCTTTAATGAAAAACTCAATGTTATAAATAAATAAATGATTTAATTATTTATGTATTCATGAATCCGAAGCTGTCCTCTATACATGTGTTGCAATAAAATAAAATAACAATAAACGAACAGAACACGCTTACAGATTAGACTCAATATTTTGACTCATCAGCACAGAAAAACACTTCCTCTAACTCCCGCTGTAATCTGACCATTACTGGCCACGTCTAGTGCATTTTGGCTCTTTTTGTTGACTTTTTGCTCAGCGCACAGATAGTCGCTTCAACTATACCGCGCTCGTCATCTCCTGCACATCTCATGCTTGTTGTTATGTCTGTCATGCGTGCGTCTCCTAGCAACCAGGCGCTTGTTTCAGTTTGTGTTCCAGACGTTTTTAAAGTCTGGTAGTGTATGATGCCTAGCTTTTCTCTGTAACCATTTACAAAGTCGGCAAGTGTATGATGCCTAGTGTTTTTTTAAATCTGTTCAGATTTAAAAAATCGTGTAGTGTATTCCAGCCTTAACGGGCAGACGGAGAGGAAGATCCAGGAGATCGGCAGATTCCTCTGTACCTTCTGCCACGGTCACCAGAACTCCTGGAACCAGTTCCTGGGTTGGGCCGAGTACGCCCAGAGCTCCCTTCGTCAAGCGACCACTGGACTCACACCCTTTCAGTGCATACTCGGATACCAACCCCCATTGTTCCCCTGGTCGGGGGAACCGTTGGATGTTCCAGCGGTCGACTACTGGTTCCGGGAGAGCGAAAGGGTCTGGGACTCGTCTCTTCACCAACTCCAGCGAGCCCAGTGCAGACACAAGGTGACAGCTGACCTGCGGCGTTCCAACACTCCAACCTTCCATCCAAGACAGAAGGTATGGCTGTCCACGAGGGACATCAGATTGCATCTGCCATGCAGGAAGCTCAGTCCCAGGTTCATTGGCCCCTACACGATCGTGAAGCAGATCAACCCCATCACATACCAGCTTCAGCTTCCACCTGAGTTTCGTATTCACCCCACGGTTCACGTATCACTGTTGAAACCACACTACCTTTCTGTTTCTCCCTCCACAGAGCCTGGCGCAGCTGAAGAGACACCCCTCCCACTCATTGTGGAAGACGGAACCGCCTATGAAGTGAAGGAGATCTTGGACTCCCAGCACCGTGGTGGTCTCCTGGAGTACCTCGTAGACTGGGAGGGCTACGGCCCAGAAGAACGCTCATGGGTACCTAGAAATGACATTCTTGATCCAACTCTGCTTGAAACCTTCCATGCCTCTCATCTCAACAGACCTGCACTTCGGGGCAGAGGTCGACCACCACAACGTTGAGGTCCACAGCCCTCAGGAGCGGGCCGTGGAGGGGGGGTAATGTCACAGACATGCCAGGGTCCCATGTCACAGACACACAGCGCACGCTCTCACTTGAGTACTGATTACCCACACCTGCAACCCATCATCACCCCAGTCACCCACAGTATAAGAGACACACACACACACAGTTATTGTCTCGTTTGAGAAAGGTACTAACCTCTTCTGCTTACCTTAAGGACTCCCTCGATGATACTTACCCGTCTCCAGTGTCTTCTCCCTTATCTCCAGTGATCTCCAGTGTCCAGCGTGTGTGTGTTCAGTGTTCTCCATCATTCCTCTCCGACGCCTTCTCCAGCGATCTCCAAGTGCATCCTGAGAACCCAAACCAAGACCCATCACCAGCATATCTACATTCCGTCAAGTTATTACTCTACTGGTTGCTCAATAAACCTGATTCACTTACCATCTTGTCTCCGTAGACTCTGTACCATAACAAGAGACTGATAAATTACTGTAAGATCCTGAACTGAGAGACTGAAGAGTGTCATTGTTCTCTACAGGTTGAGTTATTGTGGTGTTACAGCTGGAGGTTGTGCTGCTCTGGCTTCAGCTCTGAGATCAAACCCCTCACACCTGAGAGAACTGATTCTGTATGGAAATAGTCTAAGTTACTCAGATGTGAAGCTGCTCTCTGATCTGAAGTATGATCCACATTATGAACTGGAGATGCTTGAGTGAGTAGTGATGATTAAAACTTCATATTTTAATTGAAAGTTAATTTAGTTTCCTCTTCTGAGGTTTCTTTCCTGCTAATGGTGACTTGAACACTATAAACATGTTTGATTAATTTGTTTATTTAATATAGTGGTTTATAGTAACAATTAAATATTTAATTGAATAAATAATTTATAGATATTTATCACTACTTTCTTTGTCAGAAATAAAACTGAGCTAATGACAAAAACAGGACAGTCGTACAGGATTATAGATAAGTGTCAAGGGTCATCATTGATGGTGATTTGGATGCAAAATCAAAATCTGAATGTTTAAAAACACCTATAACAATCAGGTGTCACAGTGTTATATTATAATCTCTCATGTATTAGTCTATGTAGTTTCTTTTAGTTGTTCTGAAGTGTATAATGTAATATTGTCACACACATTTGACTGTCTGTGTTTTACTTACAGGTTTTAGATGTTAGCCTGACAGCTGATCAGCTGATGGAGAATAAAGAGCCACTACAGACACATCACATTCAACAGAATCAACAGACACACACCCATAGTGATCATCACAGTGCAATAAACATGATGCAATACATGTGTAATATATCGTCTGGTGGTGACGTCTGGTTCACTGCTGACTCTTTCATGCTTTCATTCTCACGTCTACAGGCAGCAGGATATCTAAAGTCCCAATATCCTACTGAACCTGTCTGCAGCCTTTATGGTACTTTGGTGACTTTAAAGGGTCATGAAACCCCAAAACACTTTTTTTGAGATGTAAAAAGATATGTATAGACTGAATATCAATGAAAACACTAAAGGTACTCATTAATGTTATTCATATGTGAAAAACGTCTCAGGTTACGTATGTAACCCTAGTTCCCTGAGGGAACGAGACGCTGCGTCGAAACGCTGTGAGAACGCCTCTGCGTTAATGCGTCGTGAAGCGCCTGTAGAACCATTCCATCGGAAAAAAGATCGATCGTCGGCGTGATGACGTCATCGACCGGAAGCTATAAAGCGTCCGTGAAAACAAACAGGAACTAACTTCTGATAAAGCCTGAAGTAAGTGATCACGGACACGCCGGGAGTATGGCAGAGCGACGCAGCGTCTCGTTCCCTCAGGGAACTAGGGTTACATACGTAACCTGAGACGTTCCCTTTCGGGGAACTCGAGCTGCGTCGAAACGCTGTGAGAACGCTTATACCCACATCGACATAGGACCAAGTGTCTCGTATGTGTGAAGCCGAAGCGCACACGGTTACGAGAGTACCTGTGCCCCTACTGTAGATGCCAGGTCTAGTTCGTAGAACCTGACGAAGGTTAAAGGAGACGACCATCCGGCCGCGTTACAGATATCTTGGAGGGAAGCCCCCGATAAAAGTGCTTTTGAAGCAGCCATACCCCTGGTTGAATGCGCCCGGACAGCCAGTGGAGACTGCTGCCCGGCCGCCTCATAAGCAAGTGAGATGGCCTCGACCACCCACTTGCTCATCCTCTGCTTAGATACTGGGGCCCCTTTCTTAGGGGGCCCGAAACAGACAAACAGCTGATCAGTTTTCCTCCACAGGGCAGCTCTGTGGACATAAGTATCTAGCGCCCTGACAGGGCACAGCAGATTCAATCTTTCCTGGTCTGACGTCGTGAAAGGAGGAGGACAGAACGCCTGAAGAGTAATGGGGCCCCGTGGGCTCGTAGGAACCTTGGGGACATAACCCGGCCTGGGATGTAGAAATGCTTTCACCATCCCAGGCGCAAACTCTAAACATGAGGGCCCTACAGACAGGGACTGAATATCTCCTATTCTCTTTAGGGATGAAATAGCCAAAAGGAATACCGTCTTGAGGGTAAGGAACTTATCCGAAACCTCCTCCAAGGGTTCGAAAGGAGGCTCGGACAAGCCCCGTAAAACAATGGCTAAGTCCCATGCTGGGACCCTCGAGTGCATCACAGGCCTCAACCTTAAAGTGCCACGAAGGAAGCGTGTAATTAGAGGGTGTCTTCCCAAAGACACTCCACTGAAAGGGACGTGGAAGGCACCCAAGGCCGCCACGTACACCTTTAGTGTGGAGGGGGTCAACCCTGCCGAGAACCTTGCCTGCAGGAACTCCAGCACTGTACCAACCGGGCAGTTAACTGGGTCCCACTGGCGTTCTCTGCACCATGCTGAGAAAAGTCTCCATTTCAAAGCGTACAGCTTCCTTGTGGACGGAGCTCTGGAGTGTAGGATGGTCTCTACGACCTCGGCCGAGAGACCTTCCTCTATGAGCCTAGCCCCCTCAGAGGCCAGGCCCACAGTTTCCACATCTCTGGGCGTGGGTGCAGGAATCTCCCGCCCGCCTGAGAGAGTAGATCCCTCCTGGTCGGAATCTCCATCGGAGAGCCTTCCAGGAGAGATATCAGGTCCGAAAACCATACTCGGGTCGGCCAGTTCGGAGCCACTAGAAGTACCTGGGCCCCTTCCCGGCGTACCCTCTCCAGAACTCCTGGAAGCAAGACAATCGGGGGGAAGGCGTACAGAGGCAGCCTCGGCCACTCCTGTACCATGGCATCCAGCCCCAGCGGGGCTGGATGGGTCAGAGAAAACCACTGCGGGCAGTGAGAATTCTCCGCCGAAGCAAATAGGTCTATTTCCGCTTTCCCATAAACCTTCCATAGGAGCTCCACCACCTCTGGGTGGAGTCTCCATTCCCCGGGCCTCGGCCCCTGTCTCGACAGGCTGTCTGCTTCCTGATTTAGGACCCCGGGGATATATACTGCCCTGATTGACAGCAATTTCCCCTGGGCCCACAGGAGGATCCGATGTGCCAATTTGTCCAAAGGACGGGACCTCAGACCCCCCTGGTGATTTATGTAGGCGACCACCGACGTGTTGTCTGTCCTGACTAACACATGGTGGCCCCTGAGGTCGGGCAGGAACTGTTTCAATGCAAGAAACACTGCGAGCATCTCTAGCCGATTTATGTGCCAGTGCCGCTGATGTTCCTGCCATAGACCCTGGGACGAGCGACCACTCATGGTCGCCCCCCAGCCCGTGAGAGAGGCGTCTGTCGTTAGCGTTACGCGACGAACATGAGCCCCCAACACGGGACCCTGAGATAAAAACCCCGGGTTTTTCCACATGACCAGAGCACGTAGGCATCGCCGCGTGACTTTGATCGTGCGGAGCGGATTTCCCCTCGGGGAGAACCCTTTCGTTTTGAGCCACCACTGCAGTGGCCTCATGTACAGTAGGCCAAAAGGTATCACGTTGGACGCTGCTGCCATGAGACCTAACAGTTTCTGGAACTGTTTCACAGTGACGGCCCGGCCTAGCTTCTGTTCTTTGACGGCTGCCAGGACCGATGCTATGCGTGTTGGCGATAATTGCGCCCGCATAATTACCGAATCCCAGTTCACACCTAGAAAAGTGGTTCTCTGAGCCGGAGAAAGCACACTCTTCTTGGCGTTCAGCCTCAACCCCAGCTTCGACATGTGGGCGAGAACAGCATCTCGATGCTGAACCGTCATCTGCTCTGTATTCGCTAGAATCAGCCAGTCGTCGATATAGTTCAGTATGCGGATGCCCTGCAGACGCAGCAGCGCCAGAGCTGCATCCACACACTTGGTGAACGTGCGGGGTGACAGTGCTAGACCGAAGGGAAGTACACGATATTGGTATGCCTCTCCCCCGAAGGCAAACCTCAGGAACTTCCTGTGATGTGGAAGGATGGAGACATGAAAATACGCATCTTTGAGGTCTATGGTGACAAACCAATCCTCCGATTTGACCTGCGCTACAATCTGTCTGAGTGTAAGCATCTTGAATTTGAGCTTGGCCACCGTGCGATTCAATAGCCGCAGATCTAATATCGGGCGTAAGCCCCCATCCTTCTTCGGCACGATGAAGTAACGGCTGTAAAAGCCAGACTCCCTGCTGGGAGGGGGAACCCTCTCTATAGCCCCTTTTTGCAGGAGTGTCTCTACTTCCTGTGCCATTACCAGAGCCTGCTCCGGGCCCACCTCTGTAGGTAGGACACCGCAGAAAGGAGGTGGCCGACTTCTGAACTGAATGGCGTACCCCTTTTCTACTATCTGCAGGACCCAATGAGATATATTTGATAGACGTTTCCACTCGTCTAGAAAATCTACTAAGGGAACCAGCCTCTCGAGGCTGGCCTCTGGTGTATTTTGAGCAACAAGCACAGTGCCCTGAAGCGGCGGACCGGCAGGGAACGACTGACTTGACTGCTCGAGGGCCCCCCGAAGGGGGTGCGGACCACCCTCGGGTGGCCCGCGGAGACCGACTGCGCCCCGGCATTGCGGCGGGGTTGGCAGCGCGGCCCCCCGAGGGTGCCGTAGGGAAGCGGGTGCCGTTGGCAGGGGTAAACACCGCTTCCCTACGGGGGGAACCACCCTCAGCGTCCTGGCGCTTCTGGCGTCAGGAACGCTTCGACGAGGCCTTCTTGGCGATCAGGACTGTCCGCAGATCAGCCCTGCCCCTCGAAGGCCTCGCCTGAGAGCGCCGCCCCTCGTCCCCGCGCTGAGGGGGAGCTCGAGCGGCGACGCTCTGCTTTTGTTGCGCCCTGTGAGCGGAGCTCGTACTCGGCTTAGGCTGCCTGATGTCAGCGGCAGCCCCAGGGACCTGGACCCGGAGAGGGAGAAACTGCTTTAGCGCCGCAGCTTGCTTCTTTGACTCCTGGAACCTCTCGGTGACAGTGTGTACTGCGTCACCGAAGAGGCCACCAGGAGACAGCGGCGCGTCGAGCAGGAAGCTTTTCTCCCTCTCCTTGATTTCAGTGGGGTTGAGCCATAAATGCCTCTCCGTAGCCACCAATGCTGCCATAGAGCGGCCAACACATCTGGCCGTCTCTTTGGTGGCCCGGAGAGCAAGATCAGCTGATGTTCTTAGCTCATTTATGACATCACCCCCCACTTCATCACGTCCATCTAAGTCCCTGAGCAGGTCAGCCTGATAAGCCTGCATTATAGCCATAGTATGCAGGCATGCAGCAGCCTGACCTGCCGCCGAGTACGCTTTGCCCACCAGTGCCGACGTTGTTTTTAATGGTCTGGTGGGCAAAGTCGGGGCCTTCAGGGACGATGCCGAGGAAGGCGAGAGATGGCTCGCGAGCGTCTCTTCTACCTTTGGCATCGCCCCATAACCGTAGTGCTTCAGCCCCATGATGTTGCTGTAGACCGAAGTCTGAGGGCTGAACACACGGTATGATGCCGGTCTCCTCCATGACTTTGCCACCTCGGTGTGCAAATCATGGAAGAATGGCAGGCCCCGCCGCTGAGGTTCTGAAGCGCGAGCGGGCAGGAATCTTTCATCTAATTTACTAGATCTCTTTCTTCCTGCCTCAGATCTTTCTATGGGCCAGTCAATATTTAGTCTGGCCACAGCTCGCGTTAGAACCTCAACGAGCTCCTCACTCGCAGGGGACTGAAGTGGCGAATCTTCAGTCGCGATGCTCTCAACGTCCACCTCCTCGGAGCTGGATAGTTGGAGCACCGGCGACTCTCTCGGGGGGGGGAAGAAACCGCAATGCGTGCTTCCAAGCCCCGAGAAGAGCCGCTGGATGGAGCAGGTGAGGGCAGAGATAAGGCAGCGCCCGTCTTAAACCCCTCTGCAACATCCAATTGTGAACCCCACGACTGCAGCCTCCGCTCTGCCTCGGCAGCAGCGGGACCAGAGCCGCGGGGAACACGAGCCGAGGCACCCTCCTCGAAGAGTGCCCGGCGGGAGCGCAGCGTTCTCAGTGGCATACGCTCACAGTGCTCGCAAGCAGCCCCCTCGAGGGCTGCCTGGGCATGCTGCGCTCCCAAGCAGGCAACACAAAGAGAGTGTGTATCCCCACTCGTGATGTAGCGTGGGCAGGGATGTACACACCTCCTGAACTGACTGCTTTCACTCGCCATTTCTCTATCTATTTATTTTCTCTTTTTTGTAAATATATAGGAATATTTAACAAAGGGTGGAAAAACTCTTTCAAATAGACAGACAAAAACACCAAATAGACAGACAGGTTCACACAGATCGCTTGCTGAAGGCTCAGAAGCTAGTTCCTGTTTGTTTTCACGGACGCTTTATAGCTTCCGGTCGATGACGTCATCACGCCGACGATCGATCTTTTTTCCGATGGAATGGTTCTACAGGCGCTTCACGACGCATTAACGCAGAGGCGTTCTCACAGCGTTTCGACGCAGCTCGAGTTCCCCGAAAGGGAATTGTTATTTTTGCATTTTTCAGAGCGATTTCTATCTTCCAGTTTGAAAAGCTGAGTCGGAGCAACGTCACAAAATCTGGTGTCAGCCTGTACTTTTGGCCAAATTATGGGCTGGTGGGAACATGCTGACGTCGACTGTTTCGAGTGATTCTCAACATATATTCATTACATAAAGCTCATTCAATCCAATTACTGAGCTGTAGTGTGCTTAAAATATAATTTAGTTATTATGCATTAGCCAGTGTAAGGCTGGAAAAACCTAGTAGATGCCGAAATGTCTAATCGCTCTGAGAAAACAAAGGAAATTAGCATCTGAACTCATTCATACAGTTAGCGTCTCTGTCCGAGACGACATCACACTGAGTGAACCATCTATGTCCGAGACGACATCACACTGAGTGAACCATCTATGAATGACTCTAATCTACATGCCTTTCCTTTCACACGAAACTTCCCCCAAACTCCTGCTCCCCCTCATATTGAGATCACCTGAAATGCACCAGAAATCTCTTTGTTACAATGTCAATCCTCACGATGCAGTATTATATGTGTTTGATATCATTTGAAATGTCTCAGTGCGACTGGTACAAATATCTCAACTCCACAGAAGTAAACTAGAACATCCTAAATGTTTTAAGAGTTTAAAGATATCTTTCCTTGATGTATGGGGGGTGTGGCTTTCAGCCATTTGGCCTCTCTTCTAATCAAGTCTATAGGACTTGATCAATGCAAATTCCTATTGTGAACTGGTGTTTCCATTTGAAAGGGTTTCAAATGGTTCTGGGTATTTAAGGAAATGTTGCAAAGAGCTCAGGGCTCGATACTGTACTCAGGTCAGCCCGTAATGCTGGAAGTTTTAACCCATGCAGCATTATGTAACCTTGATAAGTCAGGTATACATTTCATTCTTTACTTCAGAGTATTTGATGTGAGTATACCTTTGAATTGATTATGTAATTGGCATTATACATTTACCTGACTGTTAATAAATTGTTACGTTTTGATTGATTCTGACTTGGTCTGGAATTATTTAGGTTACGAACGGACATAATTTCAACAAAGGGTTAAACGGAATAATTAAATGTGTACTTAAACTATTAAATATAAATGACCAAATAACCAATTGGCATTCTAACCTAAATTCTAAATTATGATTAAATTATATACCGCAGATATTAAGTCAGATAACGAGGAATTGGAATAAAATCCCCTTTTTCTCGCTGAAAAGACGAACGTGCAGCGACCTTCACCCGCCGATCGTTGGCCTCCATTGGGACGATTTGGGCGGCCTTACAACAGTCACTTCTGTCAGGTTTGTCTTCCATCATTATTGTTGAGACATGGTGGGTAAGTTTTGGAAGAAGCATGCGGAAAAGTCAAGGAGGAAAGTAAGGTGTTGTTTTCAGCATGTTGCGAGGGTGCTCCCTGGATTACTTTTGTGTGGGTAAAGACCGATAATCTGCGTTTGAACAGCCGAGAAGGAATCGCACGCCGAACCTGCAAGCATTAACATTATAAATTTCTTAATTTATGTCAGGAGTGCAAAATAACCGATCTGTAATGAACAATATTTTTAATTAAATAGCAACAAGAATCAAAAGCCATGTATTCTCCATTTTATTTGTGGTCACAGACATGCACTAAACAGAATGTGTTTGGGCTCTTAGTGAAAATGAAAAATGATTTCCTCTAGAACGTAAGTAACCAAGAAATATATAATATAAATAAAAGAAATTACACATCAAGTAATTAATATGCATAAAAAAACCCCATAAATTGTTGTGTTGATTGTCTTTGGACATAGACCTTATGTTAAAATACACTTTTTATGTAGGCCTAATTTTCAGTAAAAAAAGGGAAATATTACTAAAGGACAAAGTGTGTCCAGTGTTTCAACACTTTTCACTTTAACATCTGTAGTGTTTGTTTTAACTGTTTTTATGCTGCGTGTTTGATATCATTTTAACTTTGATATAATTTTCTGTTTAAATGAATGTCAAATACAAAGAGTGTTGTTGTTACAAGCTCCCCTTAGGTAATGTTTTAATGAACATTTGATTAACTAAAGAAATAGTAAACATTTCATTTTAAAACAATTGAAACAAAGCTTGATCAAATATCTGTGCATGTTAGTTTGTTTCACATATGTATTAAGTAGTGGCTTTCAATTGTAGTGACTACATATAATAATAAATTAAATCTCCTCAATAGGGATTATGGGTATTGATATGTAATTATTTATAATTAATTGTAACTGGTTATGATTGAATTACAAATCTCTAAATCAGCCAGAAGGGAAATACCTAACCTGGGTATTTAAGCAATATATATATATACGAGCGAACAGTACAATCTCTTATCATCTCTCAAAGTTTTATTGCTTCTTCGGGAAGGTTACTCTTCTGGCCACATAAAATAAACTTTAAGAACTATTAGGATATTAGATAAAATATTCAAATATACTAATGAGAGCTGTAGCTAGATCTGAACATTAAAGTGACTTATGTTTTGTGAGCGGCAACAATGACAATCAAACGTGGATCCAGTAAACGTGGCTCTCAGTTCTCCCAAGTGATCGTGTCTCCGATCCGTGGCAAGTTTGAAAGTAGTTTGAGAGTGAAGGTTGCCAAAAAGGGGAGGAAGGTCTCCTCTGAAGGTGAGAAAGTTCAACTTTCTCAGTGCTTGGACCACTTCTCTTCTCCATCATGTCATCATTAGGTTCTGTCATTCAGAAACACGGCTTTTCCTATCACTGCTATGCGGATGACACTCAACTCTACTTCTCATTTCAACCAGATGATCCTACAGTCAGTGTTCGTATCGCTGCCTGTCTGACAGACATTTCTGACTGGATGAAAGAGCATCATCTTAAACTCAATCTTGCAAAGACAGAATTACTTGTTTTCTCAACCAACCCAGCACTTCATTAAAATTTCTCCATTCAGCTTGGTTAATCGACCATAACTCCATCCAGGACAGCCAGGAACCTTGGAGTTGTGATTGATTACCAGTTAAACTTCACTGACCACATTACTGCAACAGCCCGGTCCTGCAGATTTGCTTCATACAACATTAGAAAGATTAGACCCTTCCTATCCGAACAGGCTGCACAACTCCTGGTTCAAGCTCTTGTTCTCTCCAGACTGGACTATTGTAATGCTCTTCTGGCTGGGCTTCCAGCATGCACTATCAAACCCTTGCAGCTGATCCAGAATGCAGCGGTGAGAGTGGTCTTTAATGAGCCGAAGAGAGCGCATGTTACGCCTCTCTTCATCAAACTGCACTGGTTGCCAATGGCTGCTCGCATCAAATTCAAGGCACTAGTTCTCGCCTACAAAACAACCACTGGCTCTACACCAATATACCTAAACTCACTTGTTCAGACTTACACACCCTCCAGAAGCTTGTGTTCTGCAAGTGAATATCATTTCGTAGTTCGATGATGGGGGGGGGATGCGAAGAAGAGTAGAGAAGACATTAAAGAAACGTGTCCATTGCCTTTTAAGACAACTAATCCACACCTCTCCTTGGTTAACTTGA
Source organism: Pseudorasbora parva (assembly GCF_024679245.1). Taxonomy (NCBI): domain Eukaryota; kingdom Metazoa; phylum Chordata; class Actinopteri; order Cypriniformes; family Gobionidae; genus Pseudorasbora; species Pseudorasbora parva. The sequence continues at coordinate 43,392,964 of NC_090190.1, forward strand.
CCAATCCAGAGGGTGAATTCTGAGCGGGAAAGATTCTTTTTGTCTTGGTTTACGACCCACTTTGCATGTTTTATCAGGTGTCATAAAGTTGTCGAGGTAATACAGTTTTATTCCCAAGTTCACTAAACGTACTAATGATACATTACATAACCACATACTGTGCATCATTAATACAAAGAGAAAGGAATATTTAGATATCAAACACGTTATGGCTGGGAGATATTAAAGCAGAGATACATTCCTACTCAGGAATACAAGCATTTAAAATTAACTTACATTATTCGTATATCATGACTATGTTGGCTTGACATAGGGAGTATGCATACACACATTGATATAGCATATACATTCTGGAATATAGGCTACATAAAGAAAGTGTGTGTATTGGGCAGAGTCTCAGGCCCCTCTCTGTCTGAGTAAAAGGGCGGGAGGGTTATAATATTTGAGGCTTCAGTGGAAGTATATTAAATGGTAAAACATTAGATTACAGCCTGGAAAGTACTGCGCAGTTAAAGTGACTTTACTGGATAACTTTCAGTAATTTTTTATCAGCACACTAATGTCATGCTTCAAATTGAACTCTCTCATGCATGCACTGATGACTGTTGGTAGGAGGCGATGGTCTACAGTCTAAAAAAAATATTGGTATTTTTCTTACAAACACTTATTGTTTCACTTCAGAAGACATTGGTTCATCCACTGGGATGGTATGGATTACTGTCGTTATTGCTGTATGCACTGTTAAAGCTGCAGTCCGTAACTTTTTTGGGTTAAAAATGATCCAAAATAAATTTGAGCAAGTACATAACCAGCCAGTGTTCAAAACGATCTGCTTACCGTAGCTCGATTCACAGCAGTAAGATTGTAATAATATTTTTAATTCCAGTGGTACTGGTGGATTTCCCCGGGAAATTCAAGCATATGTTTGCGTCATTACGTCACATCTGAACACATAAAGAAGGAGTCCCGGTTAGCAGGCTATCGCATGTGAGGATGATGGAAGTGGAGATAGCCTTTTCTCACACCACTTTATATAATTAAACTTTTTTAAATTTGATGGTAAATTTGATTTGATCCAAAAAGGTTCAAACGACAGTCAGTAAGACATTTCAATGGTTGTATTAGGCTATGATGTAACAACACTTGTTTGCTTTATTCATGCAGTTAAGGAGTTTTCCTTTGTTGTGCCGTTCTCGTTTTGCGATGTGCATTATGGTAACATCAGTTATTTTGTGCTCTCTATGAGAGGGAGCTTCACCTCTACTCCACATTAATGTGTTGGTATATGACGATTAGAAATTAGACTGCACACAAATGGAAACTGTACTACAGGTAGCCCTAATACACATTAAATGTAATCATGCAATCCTGATAACATTAACAGTTTGAAAAAGTATAATTTGCAGTTTGACGTGATATGATAAACAATCGTTAGATTAATCGTCGCAATGTATTGCAATGCTTTTTTCTCCTTAGTTGGTCAGAACAAAAGTGGATGTTAGCTACTTACTTGTTCAGATGACATTCTTATGTCGGACGTACTTTCAAACAGTAAAGTCTGTGATTGTGAATGACAGTATCCACACCGGCGGTGACTGACAGCGGCACAGTCTCCTCAAAACATTGGATTCCTCCGTGCTGTGCCGACCGGGGCACTACTCAAGTAAAGATGATAACTGCAAATAACTGCAATTGCAGTTTTCGAACAGAGATGGCGAAAAAGAGGAAAAACTACAGACTGCAGCTTTAAGTTGATGTTAAAGAAAGACAGACAGACAGATAGATACTGTTATCTTTCTGATTTGTTCAACCATCTAATCATCTGTTGTATTGAATCCAAAGCCGCAGAAAGAGATCATTCTCACCGGAGCCCAGCTGTGTGTCCATGAAGAGTGACAAGTCAATGGAACTGCCAATAACATTTAAGAGAAGACACACATCAACTGATCTGAGGTAGGTACAACATTTCCCAGATAGCATGGTGACATTGATTCAATGTTGAAATTCCATCAGAATCATCATTTTGGTTGAGGTTGAAATTTCAATGCTAAGTAATATTGGATCAATGTTGAAAATTCAATGCTAACACCATACTGGACCAATGTTGAAAATTCACTGCTAAATAATATTGGATCAATGTTGATAATTCCATGCTTTTCAGTGTTGAAAAGACAAACATTGAATCAATGCTGATGTTTGGTCAGCTTAATTCTCCACCGGTGATGCTTACGGTCAATCTATCTGTCCCATTATTCAACATGTTAAGGCAAGTCCAAATCAATTGGGTACATTTGTGTGAATGTGAGCACATGTATTATCCTCAAAGGATACGATGAGTACACCAACGAGTATGTGGATTCACAAAGAATACATAAATGTAAATTTTGTAATTGTAAGCCTTTCTTTAAATTTTTCTGGAAGAGTTAAAATTGTATGCGTGTTTGATTTCTGACTCTTCCAATAAGAAAGCTGTAAAAACTATGAATCTTTTTAAAAGGTATTATTTTCCTGCTTACTGGCATGTAATGTCATTCTGTGTTTCATGTTATTATAATAAAAAATGTTTAAAAAAAACAAAAAAAAAACAAAGAACTTCTACCATAAATTTAGTCTATCAGTTTGAAATAAATAAAAATGTAGCCTATTATTATTATTTAAATCATGTAGAATGTACATGCATTTCATTATTTATCTAAAGAATACAGAGTTAATAAAGAATTTAGAATATGTGTCCCTACCATAGACCGTAAAAAAATATGGACGACTCGACATCATCCGTTTCCGCTTGGCATATTTGAAGCTTTCAGGCAGCCTTGCACGGCGCGGACATCTTGGGACCGAGTCTGCTCAGTAGCGATTTCGGGACCGGAGTTGCGCAGTAGAGCGCAGGAAGTAGAGCAGGAAGTACAGTCGCGATATCAAAAGCCCGCCCACACTCTCGCAGATGCAGAACAATGAATTATGTTGGTGTGAAATAAACAGTTATGGAAATGTAGAAATTAAAGCTAAAGATCTAATCTGCTCCCAAAAATTTCGAAAAAAGTCCGTTAGTGCCTCAGTGACAACTTCACTCAGAGAAGCCGTCAGTCTCAGCTGTCAATCATGACGTCACACACCCCGTTTTTATAGCATCAAATAACTAACTCAAACTAAACTTATTTTTAAAACGAACACCTGAAATGAAATCATCGTGATGATAACTGCCTTCAGTGACATAAACTAACTTTGGGGGAAAATTTTTGAAGTGTAATTTTATTATTTAGTTTGCCTCGCGTCCATTAGAAAACACAGAGGGGCGGCTATACTGGGACCGGCCACCAGGGGGCGATCGAGGCGCGAAAGCTTCAGTAAATGAGAGGGAGACTGCAGGCTTGGTCCCTACCTATCGAATGTGCCACAATCCAATCCAGCAGGTGGCGGTAATGCACCTTCAAGACATCCACCAATCAACCAAAGCAAGCGCAGCTGAACAGACTTCAATCGCGAAAAAGAGACACAGGACAATGACCGTGTTTTTTAGAGGTAAGTGGCCTACAAAAATATGATTATAAAATTCATCTCAATTTTAATTTAGTGTTTTTATTCATCTTTATGTTTTACAACTTGTGTGCTTTCTTCTGAGCGAGTAAGAGTGAACTGCAATGTTAATAATAGTCACATGAACGCCCTCGTACACAACCAACGGCCAGGATAATCTTAATACATTGAGTTTCAGTTTGTTTTTCACCAAACCATATCATATTTGTATTCTTTTTTTTTTCTTAAGATTGGCATATACACTGTGAATTGTGTCCAAATTCTGACTCGTGCAACTCTTTTTTTTTTAAACGGTGCTGCACATGCATTCATTGACTTGTGAGTCGATCCTATTTGATTCATTTGGATTTTGAGACCATATAGGATCGACTCACAAGTCAATGCATGCGGCGCGGATCCACAAACGTATCTTACTCGTTGCACGCACAGATGAATCATTTTGAATCATCCTATATTCGTCCAGTGTATAAACGAGAGGCGATCGGAAGGTTAGATGAATTTCTGGCTTGTCAGTAATTGTGTTCGCCACTCGTGAGAGTATCTCACAGCTGAAGCAGAACTAGAACTGATTGACCTGTTAGCGCGGTGAGGGGAAATACAATCAGCTCGTAGATCTGCTTCAGCTGTACGATATCATCACGAGAGCAGATCACAATTACATCATTACAGTTTAATCTTTAATGCAGCAAGAAAAAAAGAAAAGAGTGAAATCTTTAAGTTCTGTAGGCAGCTATATCAAACTACAGAAATTTAGTAAACGGTTGTGCCTCCAGTTCGTGTTGTAAATGGAAAAAAAATCTCTTCCAAACCACCATGAAGCCTATACAGCTCCTCTTTTATTTTCTTAATTTAGCTATTTGGTCATTCATTTACTTGTTTCATTTTCACACTTTATTTATTTACTATTAAATACAATAATGTTATTAGATAAAACACCGGATATAGTCACTTTGCTTTTTCATTCATTGTGTGTCTGCAGGTCCTTTAAAGTCTATACTAAAATGCATTAATAGTCCTGAATTTAATGTTTCCGTTTTAACTGGGATATCAAGATTTTGATAAAATTTCAAGTTTCACTTCATTTTGTAGTAGGTGATATTTGTAATGTATAATTAATCACATTTCCAAATATTTACTATCTTCTTGTTGTTTTAGATGCCGTGAATGCTGATAAAAAGAGGCATCAGAGTTTATCTTTGCTGGGACGGTGCAGAACTGGCTCCATTACAACCTGAAAGGCTTCGGGGCATTGCTCATGGTGGAACCCCCTGAGTTTGGAGTATTTTATTCTTTCTTCTACCTTCTTTCTTTCAGTAGTTCTGTGTCATTTCTGTATTTATTGGCAAGTTTACATTTGTATTTACTTCCATTTTGCAGATGCAGGTTGTCATGTTTTTCCAGGCTCTTCTCATTTGTGTTATAAATTCAGATGTAATTGTTTTAAGTCAATGTGAGATTACCTGTTGTAACTGTGGGGGCATAAATAAAGACATTTGCATCTAAACTGAAGGATGTTGTTTACTATGAGTGACTTTTTGATGCAAAATCATATCGACTGCAGCCACACATGGTCTCTGATTAAAATGAATAAAATAAAGAGACAATTGAACTGGCATAGAATCCTGCTGTACATAAAGCAAGATTGATCTATTTTTCATTGTTGAATTAACATTATTTCAGGGTGCAAACCTGATGAAAAATCAATGATATATTTCAATATTGATTCAATGATATTTTGATTGATGCATTAACATTGATTAAACATTGATTCACTTAAATAAGTGGTTTAATTTTAGTTGGAAAACTATTGATTTTAAGCCCATCTTGATCTATTTTTCATCGTTGAAATAACATTATTTCAGGGTGCAAACCTGATGAAAAATCAACATTCTCAACATTGAGATCTCAACATTGATTCAATGATATTTTAGTTGATGCATTAACATTGATTCAACATTGATTCACTGTTTGTCTGCTATCTGGGTTCTGTTCATTTAGGTTGGATCCGTTGTCTGGCTTTCAACAGACCAAGCTCAAACTTTTAAGATTGAACATTGGTCTGGGAAGTCTGCTCTGTTCTCTCTACTACACAAGAGGCGTGATCAACGGATATAGTTCAAATGACTGTAACATATCCACTGAGGCGAGGTTCAGAACCCAAGTGCAGCTTTTATTAACAAACTTCAAACATAAAACAAAAGCTGCCTTTCCACCGCAGGAACTTTCCCCATGAACTAGGAAGTTTGGGGTGGTACTCGGTGTGTTTCGACCACAGGAACTAGGGTCTAAATGAAGTTCAGGGTAAATATTTCCCCCTCCAAACGGCCCTGTTCGTGAGGTAGTTTTTTTTTTTAAAGTTCAGGACGTTTCAAGGGTGGGACTTGGGCACTGAACATGCTGATTGGTTGAGCTCACGCAGCATTTTATTTCAACCGGCATTTAAAAATCTTTTGCGAGGTTCGTTCTGCGTTCAGTAAAGATCAATCTTGCTCTCTCTCTCTCTCTGATGGCTCACGTTTGTCAATGTTCGTAATAGCTGATAATAACATACATTGCCATTTTAAATCTAGCTTTACAGTCTTTCAGAATACGGATTAATATCAGTGCTCTTTTCCGTCATTTTGTTAATTTTAGTTTAGCTCTTCAGTAAACCAATACATAGCCAGCAAAAGCAGCACAGCTTGAATCTACTCCATACTTTTTATTGTTGCAGACAGTACCGCGCAAAAATGATTACCATCTGTCGCAGGCCTACGCCACCGGACTAATTTGCCTAATCTTCACGGTACTTTAGACCGCATTGGAAACGCAGACAGTAGCAGGTCTGGGGGGAGAATAAGTTCCTGTAAAAAAAAAGTTCCTGGTACAAATTGTTCAGGGTTATTTCGAAGGAAACAGGGCTAAATACTTGGCTTGCCTTAACATGGCCAAAAAACAAACAAAAGACTTGGCTAAACGTGACACAAACAGACTTGACTACAACAGACTCACCAACAAGCAGGTAACACATTCAATATCAGACAAGGACACATGGCAAAAATTAGGCTTAAATACACATGGATTAATGACAAGACAAGGAACACCTGTTAACAATGATGAGACAATTAGCCAATGGCATGACATACCACATGAAGGCATGGGAATCCTGGGTAATGAAAGGCCAGATAAGTTAGCAAAAAAGGCAACAAAAAAGGAAAATGTTGAAATCAGTATAAAGTTATCTAAGTCAGAGGGAAAGAGCATATTGTGGAATGAAATAAAGGATATATGGTGGCAGCAGTGGAATAATGAAACAAAAGAGAGGCATTTATATTATATACAAAATAGAGTGGGTGGAACAAGAAATAATAGCAAGCATTGGAAAATAAAAAGTTATTATAAGCAGAATTACAATCGGGCATAGTAACCTTAATTGTATTCTTCATATTATGGGAAAATATCCAACAGGAATGTGCAGTCAGTGTAGGGAGTATGAATCAGTTGAGCATGTTTTAATATATTGTGGGAAGTTTAAGAAAGAAAGACAAGTAATGATGACCCAGTTACAAAGTTTAGGATTAGTAGAGAGACATTTTAAATGTATTTTAGAATGTGCAGAGAAACAGGAAGGAAGAGAATATTTATTAGATTTTTTAAAGGAAACTGGACTGGGCAAAATAATATAGTGTGAAGGGAAGTTAATACAGCAGGTAATGCAGTTAATACATGGCGGTAATGCAACAAATTGGATGCAAGCTGGCATAAAACTCCAAAGAAGAGAAAGGCATGGGAATCACATGACCATAGAACCCATGACAAAATCTGAAAATGCATGGCAGTGAAAAAAGCAAACTAAGAAACATGACAGTGGACATGATAAACTGAGAAACGATACAGTGAACATGGCAAACTTAAAAACGTGACCATGAAACAAACCAAAACACCCTGTGACAGACTGTGTACGAAACTGGATAGTCCTTCAACCAATCAGACCAATGATCCATAGCTTCCTCTATCCGTCATTGTGTTAAACACACCGATAGCACGCCAGGAGGATAAGCTGGTTTGTGATTGGTCCCCGCAAAATTGTAATAGATACAGGATATAAATATGTACAGGTTTCCAGTAAAATCACCGGCAGATCGGGCTGGGTTTACCGAGTCTATTAGATCAGTGCCGCTCAATCCTGTTTTGGGGATAGTCGGGGTGTGATGGTTCAAAGAAGAAAAAAAGCTAAATTCCCCTGTCCACCCACGGTTCGGCACGCACTTGCACCGCGGTTCATCTCAAATCTGATGACGCATCTATAATATGGTTTATTGAAAATATAAACGCATAAAACTAACAGAAAGAGTTATGCGGAAGTATGTTTCTGTTGATGGATACAAATTGGCTTTGCAAGTACTCCGTCGATTGCTGTCTGCACGACCATGAACTGTCATTTACGCCGTCCTCACCCAGGTGTTGATAGCGCACGAGCACAGATGAGACCTAAACAACACACGCTGCTGTCCGTGTTTAAACTTAATTAACTTAAGCCATGCCAATTTAAACAATCAAGAGCGAAACGTGAAAGAGAACTCACACATGCTGTGAGAAGAGGTGTGTGTGTGTGTGTGTGTGTGTGTGTGTGTGTGTGTGTGTGTGTGTGTGTGTGTGTGTGTGTGTGTGTGTGTGTGTGTGTGTGTGTGTGTGTGTGTGTGTGACATGGCGCGTCACAGATTGCATGCAAATATTGAGCTCTCTTTCAAGGCTTGTGCTTGAATGGACAAATTTACACAAAAATTGTCAACGTGGCCGTCTTGTTTAGTATCCAAGCAGACAGTTGGTTATGGCGTAAATAAAACATAAACCGTCTAGAAAGATGTGTGTTCATGTGCAAGAGTATGCATTATGTCTTAAAGTGGCAGCAGTCTAATATTCCTGCTGTCTGTGTTTTTAATGTTAATCAAACAACAAAAGACAAGGAAATCACTCATTGCTCTTGACTGAATAGCTTTTGTAACTTCAAAGATGATTAATCTTTATTTAATATATTTAACAGTGAAGATTATAATATGCAATGTTATTTTATATTTTATTACTTTATTCAATTCACAGTATGTACCTGAAAACTACTGTTAGGCACCTGATTCCTGAAAAGCACTGTTTATGAATCATTGCTCTATTGTATATAATCTACTATTTACTCAATTCTCAATTCTAATAAAGTCAATTCTGTTCAGAAAGATCAAACCCATTGGAGCCCCCTATATGTAAAATAAGCAATATGAATTCTTGTCTATTCTGTGAACTTTGTTATTTTTTCAGTCTGTTTTATTTAACCCAAAGCAGCAGGAAGAGTTCAAACCCTCCGGGGCCCAGCTGTGTATCGATGAAGAGTGACGTGTCTAAGGACAAACCTTTAAACTTTGAGGAAAAACACACATTAACTGATCTGAGGTAAAAACTGAGGTCTAGACAAACAAACAAAAATACTGATACTAACTCACTGTTCTCAGACCAGCCATTATATATAATGGTTTATTGAAGTATTGTAAAAAGTGCTATAACACTAAGAAGTCTTGCTGTTGGTCTGAATATCAGCATGGTTTTTAGGAGTGGTTAAAAAATATAGATTTTCTGATGCATTGCATTCTTCATTTGAACAATCTGAATATTGATTATTAAATCCCAAGATTGATCTTATATATAAAAAAACAAATTCAGTTGATTAGTGAAAACAACTTCTAAATAATAAAATATTGCCAAATATGTTAATTTAATATTTTACTGGTCCAAAGCAAATCAAATCTGCTGAAGAAGTTTCAGTGTCTGCATGAAGGAACAGCAAAGCAGGGAAACCCAACACTCCTGAATGAGATCTACACAGAGCTCTACATCACAGAGAGTGAAAGTGGAGAGATCAATAATGAGCATGAGGTGAGACAGATTGAGACACAATCTAGGAGAGCAGCAACAGAGGACACACCAATCAAATGCAATGACATCTTTAGACCTTTACCTGGACAAGACAAACCCATCAGAACTGTGCTGACAAAAGGAGTCGCTGGCATTGGAAAAACAGTCTCTGTGCAGAAGTTCATTGTGGACTGGGCTGAAGGGAAAGAGAATCAGGACGTCCAGCTCATATTTCCACTTGCTTTCAGAGAGCTCAACTTGATGAAGGACCAAACACTCAGTCTTTCAGATCTTCTTCATGTCTTTTTCCCTGAAACAAAAGAAATGGAAATATCCAGTGATGAATATAAAGTGTTGATCATCTTTGATGGTCTGGATGAATGTCGTCTGTCTCTGAACTTTGAGAGCAAAGTGAAACTGTGTAATATATCTGAACCAGCCTCAGTGGACGTGCTGCTGATGAACCTCATTAAGGGGAATCTGCTTCCCTCTGCTCTCATCTGGATCACCTCCAGACCAGCAGCAGCTGATCTCGTCCCCTCTGAGTGTGTCCATCGAGTGACAGAGGTACGAGGCTTCAATGACCCACAGAAGGAGGAATACTTCAGGAAGAGGATCAGTGATCAGAGTCTGGCCAATACAATCATCACACACCTGAAGTCCTCAAGGAGTCTCCACATCATGTGCCACATCCCAGTGTTCTGCTGGATCTCAGCCACTGTTCTAGAGAAGATGTTGAGTGAAGCAGAGAGAGGAGAGATTCCCAAGACTCTCACTCAAATGTACACACACTTCCTGATCATTCAGACCAACATCAAACATGAGAAGGACTATGAGAAGAAAGTGAAAGATGAAGACATGATTCTAAAACTGGGGAAACTGGCTTTCCAGCAGCTTGTGAAAGGCAACCTGATCTTCTATGAGGAAGACCTGAGAGAGTGTGGCATTGATGTGACAGAAGCAACAGTGTACTCAGGATTGTGCACTCAGATCTTCAGAGAGGAGTTGGGCTTGTGTCAGGGGAAAGTCTTCTGCTTTGTTCATCTGAGCATCCAGGAACATCTAGCAGCTCTATATGCACACATCTACTGTACAAACAACTGCATAAATGCATATTGGAAGACATTTAATCCATTATCTGATCTGCATCAGACAGCTGTGGATGAGGCTTTAAAGAGTAAGAATGGACATCTGGACCTTTTCCTGCGTTTCCTTCTGGGTCTCTCATTGGAGTCCAATCAGACTCTCTTACGAGAACTACTGACACAGTCAGGAAGCTGCTCCTACAACAAAGAGGGAATAGTTCAGTACATCAAACAGAAGATCAGGGAGAATCCCTCTCCAGAGAGATCCATCAATCTGTTCCACTGTCTGAATGAACTGGGTGATGATTCACTGATGCAGGAGATCCAAGATTATCTGAAATCAGGAGAAATAGGAGAAACCACACTCTCCTCTTCACAGTGGTCAGCTCTGACTTATGTGTTACTGACATCAGAGCAGAAGATGGATGTTTTTGATCTAAAGCAGTTTATTGGAGCACAAAATACAGCAGATGAAGTTCTTCAGAAGCTGCTGCCTGTGGTTAAAGAATCCAGATCAGCAAAGTAAGTCACACTGATAACAATCACAACACTGATAAAACATGATCACATTTATAATTTTAGCATGTGCTTTCATATCAAAGCAACAAAAGAGGAAAATGTTCTCATAATCCCATCACTGTCAGTGAGCAGGAGAGTGCGAGAGAGAGAGAGAGAGAGAGAGAGAGAGAGAGAGAGAGAGAGAGAGAGAGAGAGAGAGCTGATGATTGTAGAGGTCAGTGTGAGAGTCGTGATAAAGGATTGAATTTGACAGGGATCAAAGCTGATAACGAACACCACCAGTGTATTTTTTCTGTATTGATGCTGTATGATTAGGACTGTTTGTCCTCTAATGATGTTTATGTGAATGTTTTACTGCCTCTATATCACATTTGTAGTTTACACATTTTATTCTATAATTTCTTCTGTTATCAGTTCACCATGTATCTTTAACCTTCATATCTATCACATGTTGTTGCCCCATTAAAAAGCTGCACAATACATTTAAAAGGACCATCTTTTAATTTTAAATTGTTTGTGCAGGCCTATATATATAATTCTTAACATTCATATATAAATATAATAATGTTTTTTAATTCATGAATTTTATAAGAATACAAATAATAAAACAAGTTTAGATTGTATAAAGTAACTGTGCACCAAAGATTTAGTGCTAAATATTTAGTTTATTTAGTGGACTGTGTTTACCAAATAAACAAACACAGATGTATATATTCTATAGTAATGTTGAAAATTATATAATGATACATTTATGGCCTTTTCTGTGCTTGAATATATTTACTGAATAGAATAAATAACTTTAATATATATAGGTGTTAACTGTAATCTTACACTGCAAAATGATAACTTACAAATGATTCAATTCATCAGAATTATTTCATGAACAAAGCCCACAAAAACGTATGACAAAAACTGACTTTTAATCTCCATATCTGTAAAGTATATGATATTGAACCTAACCCGCTCAAACAGCATGTAGAAGCCAGTCTGAACCTTAGACTAGACATGTAAATTATGCCGTGTATTAAGACTTTCTTTCTGAATATGAAGTTCCTGCTTGTCTGAGCTGTAGATCCTGAACTGAGAGACTGAAGAGCGTCATTGGTCTCTACAGGTTGAATGATTGTGGTGTTACAGATAAAGGTTGTGTTGCTCTGGCTTCAGCTCTGAGATCAAACCCCTCACACCTGAGAAAACTGGATCTGTCATCTAATAAACTAGGAGACTCAGGAGTGAAGCTGCTCTCTGATGGACTGAAGGATCCCCACTGTAAACTGGAGATACTACGGTAAGATTATACAAACGTTTCAAAATTCACCTCCATTTTTCCTCCTGTGGTGAACAATGAACAAAATTAAACTAAAACTTAACAAGACTAAATGACCTGCCAGATTATTGAAGGTGATTTATTATTTATTAGATTCTTTCCCAAGTTTGACATAATTTTACAATATCACAATTAAAATAAACATGATTGGATAATGTTAAGATGTGACAACTGTTCTTATATCATACAGTTATGCTGAGAAGAAATTCAGATTCTTCCATTTTTTATGATATTGAAACTAACCCCTTCAAGCAGCATGTAGAAGCTGAACCTTAGACTGGACCTGGTAATGGTGTCACGACTTAAGTCTTTCTTTCTGATTGTGAAGTTCCTGCTTATCTGAGCTGTAGATCCTGAACTGAGAGACTGAAGAGTGTCATTGTTCTCTACAGGTTGAGTAATTGTGGTGTCACAGATGAAGGTTGTGTTGCTCTGGCTTCAGCTCTGTGATCAAACCCCTCACACCTGAGAGAACTGCATCTGACATTGAATAAACTAAGAGACTCAGGAGTGAAGCTGCTCTCTGATCTGAAGGAGGATCCACATTATAAACTCGAGACAGTTTGGTGAGTAGTGATGATTAAAACTGTTTTAATTGAAAGTTAATTTTGTTTCTTCTTCTCAGATTACTTTCCTGATAATGGTGACTTACACATTATAAAAATGTTTAATAAGAGTCTGATTCATTTATCTATTTAATATAGTAGTTTATAGTAACAATTAAATAAGTAATTTATTAGATATCTATCACTACTTTCTTTGTCATAAATAAAACTAACCAAATGACAGGAAGAGGACAGTCATACAGGATTATAAGGGTCAAGGGTCATCATTTATGGTTATTTGGATGCTAAATCAAAATCAGAATGTTTAAAACAAGCTTTAACAATCATGTCACATTGTTATTTTATAATCTCTCACTATAAGTTGTTTACTTTAGTTGTTCTAAAGTTGTCTAAAATAATGCAGTAATGTTACAAACATTTAACTGTCTGTAATTTACTTACAGGTTTGGTTGGTAGTCTGACCTTCTCTGGATCAGCTGATGGAGAATAAAGAGCCATTACAGACACATCACATTTAACAGAATCAACAGACACACACCCATAGTGATCATCACAGTGCAATAAACATGATGCAATATGTGTGTAATATATCGTCTGATGGTGACGTCTGGTTCACTGCTGACTCTTTCATGCTTTCATTCTCACGACTACAGACAGCAGGATATCTAAAGCCCCATGTCAACAACACAACAGTCAGATAACAACAAGATTTACACTGTAAAGACACTGATATACACTGAACAAACCCACTGTGATGGAAACAACATCCTTCACTCCTTTCCGTTGATCAATCTGATTTAAGAAGAATGACTGATCAGACCAGAAACCGTGTTGACTGATCTGAGAACAGTTTGAGACATTGTTAAGATTTTCTTGGTAAACACATTTTTATTCTTTAACTTTAGAATTTGTGTTAAATATAGATATTTTATACTTTGTGTAATTATAGAGGGCTATATTATGTTGTGATTGTGTATTTTAAAGCATTTTGTTTCCAAATTTGCTTTATAAATAATAGAGTTGAGATCTCCTCTGAAACTCATCTCAATCTTTCAGATCCACAGAGCCCTAAATACGGCCATCCTCCAGCGGAAACTATTTATTTCCATGGATTAAGAACAAATTAATCTGATAACTGTTTAATTATAAATATGTGTATAATATAATTTTGTTTTTTTTTTCAGTTCTGTTACATTATTGCATTCTTTTACTGTAATGCTAAATGTGTTATTCATTTAAATAAAATTGTATTGATACATAGTAATACATTTATTTCGGTCAAATTTATTGATATTATATATATATATATATACAGTCTTGTTCAAAATAATAGCAGTACAATGTGACTAACCAGAATAATCAAGGTTTTTAGTATATTTTTTATTGCTACGTGGCAAACAAGTTTACCAGTAGGTTCAGTAGATTCTCAGAAAACAAATGAGACCCAGCATTCATGATATGCACGCTCTTAAGGCTGTGCAATTGGGCAATTAGTTGAAAGGGGTGTGTTCAAAAAAATAGCAGTGTCTACCTTTGACTATACAAACTCAAAACTATTTTGTACAAACATTTTTTTTTCTTTCTGGGATTTAGCAATCCTGTGAATCACTAAACTAATATTTAGTTGTATGACCACAGTTTTTTAAAACTGCTTGACATCTGTGTGGCATGGAGTCAACCAACTTGTGGCACCTCTCAGCTGTTATTCCACTCCATGATTCTTTAACAACATTCCACAATTCATTCACATTTCTTGGTTTTGCTTCAGAAACAGCATTTTTGATATCACCCCACAAGTTCTCAATTGGATTAAGGTCTGGAGATTGGGCTGGCCACTCCATAACATTAATTTTGTTGGTTTGGAACCAAGACTTTGCCCGTTTACTAGTGTGTTTTGGGTCATTGTCTTGTTGAAACAACCGTTTCAAGGGCATGTCCTCTTCAGCATAGGGCAACATGACCTCTTCAAGTATTTTAACATATGCAAACTGATCCATGATCCCTGGTATGCGATAAATAGGCCCAACACCATAGTAGGAGAAACATGCCCATATCATGATGCTTGCACCTCCATGCTTCACTGTCTTCACTGTGTACTGTGGCTTGAATTCAGAGTTTGGGGGTCGTCTCACAAACTGCCTGTGGCCCTTGGACCCAAAAAGAACAATTTTACTCTCATCAGTCCACAAAATGTTCCTCCATTTCTCTTTAGGCCAGTTGATGTGTTCTTTGGCAAATTGTAACCTCTTCTGCACATGCCTTTTTTTTAACAGAGGGACTTTGCGGGGGATTCTTGAAAATAGATTAGCTTCACACAGACGTCTTCTAACTGTCACAGTACTTACAGGTAACTCCAGACTGTCTTTGATCATCCTGGAGGTGATCATTGGCTGAGCCTTTGCCATTCTGGTTATTCTTCTATCCATTTTGATGGTTGTCTTCCGTTTTCTTCCACGTCTCTCTGGTTTTGTTCTCCATTTTAAGGCATTGGAGATCATTTGAGCTGAACAGCCTATCATTTTTTGCACCTCTTTATAGGTTTTTCCCTCTCTAATCAACTTTTTAATCAAAGTACGCTGTTCTTCTGAACAATGTCTTGAACGACCCATTTTCCTCAGCTTTCAAATGCATGTTCAACAAGTGTTGGCTTCATCCTTAAATAGGGGCCACCTGATTCACACCTGTTTCTTCACAAAATTGATGACCTCAGTGATTGAATGCTACACTGCTATTTTTTTGAACACACCCCTTTCAACTAATTCAACTAATTGCCCAATTGCACAGCCTTAAGAGCGTGCATATCATGAATGCTGGGTCTCATTTGTTTTCTGAGAATCTACTGAACCTACTGGTAACTTGTTTGCCACGTAGCAATAAAAAAATATACGAAAAAACCTTGATTATTCTGGTTAGTCACATTGTACTGCTATTATTTTGAACAAGACTGTATATATATATATATATATATATATATATATATATATATATATATATATATATATATATATATATATATATATATATATTAATACATTTATTTTGTTCAGATTTATTTATATATTATTATTAATTTGATTATTAATATTAATAACATATAATAAAATTATTTATTAATTACTTTTTATTCTAATGGTTATTAATATATTATGTATTATTAATTACATCAAGTTTTATTTATTTTAATAAAATTATTCATTTTAATAAAATATATTTTTATTTAATTAACTTTTTTAATCAATTATTTATTATGATCAGGTTTTATTTATTTTAAATACAAAATGGTGTATTTACATACATTTCTGTTTATCATTTTTTATTAAAGTTTTTTTATTTTATTTTAGTCCATTTATGCATTTTAAACAATGATAAATCAATTTCATCATTTTAATTTTATTATTTATTTAGAGTGTAAATTATTATTAGACCATTATAAAAAAAAAGTTTAATCTATTTTTTTGGTTTTTGTTTTTTTAAACTTTTTTTTTTTAGCCATCTTTCTCTAAAGCTCCTTCAGCTCTCTCTTGCGGCCCCTGAGGGCCCTAAACCCCGGTTTGTAAACTCTGCTCTTCACTGGGTGAAGCTTTCTGTTTTAATCTAATTTCTCCTGTAAAGACACAGATATCAGAGAGATCTGGAGAGGTTCTTCACTGCCTCATGTGTGTTCGGCTCGAGGTTGATGTGAAGTCTAGAGGTGAAGCTTCAGGTTAGTTTGTGTCCTTACTGTCACACTTCCAATGGTCTGAAACGTCTCTCAAGAGCCTGAAACTCAGTGTGTAAAAGAGACAGAAAGCAGAAGTGACATATTTTCTCCGATCACAGTTTCCTCTCAGTTACACAGCGGAAGACGGCACTTCCTCAAACACTCGACACACTCCTCCGACTGCAGCACGCAGGTAAACACACACTGTATGTCTGCGTCCGTCCATTCTCTAGCACAGGACGCGGGATGGAGGCCTTCAGCTCCAAGGACATGGCCATGAAGGCCCAGAAGAAGATCCTCAGTCACATGGCCAGCAAGTCCATGGCTCATATGTTCATCGACGACAACAGCAGCGAGGTCCTGGACGAGCTGTACCGCGTCTCCAAAGAGCATTCGGGGAACCGCGTCGAGGCCCAGAAGGTGGTGAAGAACATGATCAAGGTCGCCGTGAAGGTGGGAGTTCTGTTCCGACACGACAAGTTCAGTGCAGATGAGCTGAGTCTGGCTCAGGACTTCAGGAAGAAGCTGCATCACGGAGCCATGACGGCCATCAGCTTCCAGGAGGTGCAGTATTCACGTATTAATAATGTTTGCATGATTATGATTTATTAGTGCTCTCGAGTCAAGCATCACTAGTGCTACTACTACTAGTAAAACCACTCAAAGTTCAGCCTGTGCTTCGTCCTGTGGCATTTGTGGTGTCATTTCATACCAGACAGGAAGTGTCTGCTCATAACACGGTAGCAACCATCCACAACACCCTAGCAACTCTTTAAAGCAGGATGTATTCTGATTGTCTGTCAATGTTTTTATCATTCATTTTAGAGGTATAATGGTTGTGTGTGAACGGGCCTATAACTGTCACCGCCCCCCAGGTGGGATGCTTGGTGCTCTTTTTTTGATGGCCTTTTTTTTGTATCATATATTTTAGTAATCATCATAAATCATCGTCATCATAAAATATCTAAAAATTCATCCTATGAAAACGATTTTGAAATCGGACATTGCGTTACCATGGATCAATATAATTGGTCTTAAAGTGGGTGGATCCAATATCATTGGTCTTAAAGTGAATGGGTCCAATATCATTGGTCTTAAAGTAGGTGGGTCCAATATCATTGGTCTTAAAGTGGGTGGGTCCAATATCATTGGTCTTAAAGTGAGTGGGTCCAATATCATTGGTCTTAAAGTGGGTGGGTCCAATATCATTGGTCTTAAAGTGAGTGGGTCAAACATCATTGGTCTTAAAGTGGGTGGGTCCAATATTCTTGGTCTTAAAGTGGGTGGGTCCAATATCATTGGTCTTAAAGTGGGTGGGTCCAATATCATTGGTCTTAAAGTGAGTGGGTCAAACATCATTGGTCTTAAAGTGAATGGGTCCAATATCATTGGTCTTAAAGTGAGTGGGTCCAATATCATTGGTCTTAAAGTGGGTGGGTCCAATATCATTGGTCTCAAAGTGAATGGGTCCAATATCATTGGTCTTAAAGTGAGTGGGTCCAATATCATTGGTCTTAAAGTGAATGGGTCCAATATCATTGGTCTTAAAGTGGGTGGGTCCAATATCATTGGTCTTAAAGTGAGTGGGTCAAACATCATTGGTCTTAAAGTGGGTGGGTCCAATATTCTTGGTCTTAAAGTGAGTGGGTCAAACATCATTGGTCTTAAAGTGGGTGGGTCCAATATTCTTGGTCTTAAAGTGGGTGGGTCCAATATCATTGGTCTTAAAGTGGGTGGGTCCAATATCATTGGTCTTAAAGTGAATGGGTCCAATATCATTGGTCTTAAAGTGAGTGGGTCAAACATCATTGCTCTTAAAGTGGGTGGGTCCAATATTCTTGGTCTTAAAGTGGGTGGGTCCAATATCATTGGTCTTAAAGTGGGTGGGTCCAATATCATTGGTCTTAAAGTGAGTGGGTCAAACATCATTGGTCTTAAAGTGAATGGGTCCAATATCATTGGTCTTAAAGTGAGTGGGTCCAATATCATTGGTCTTAAAGTGGGTGGGTCCAATATCATTGGTCTCAAAGTGAATGGGTCCAATATCATTGGTCTTAAAGTGAGTGGGTCCAATATCATTGGTCTTAAAGTGAATGGGTCCAATATCATTGGTCTTAAAGTGAGTGGGTCCAATATCATTGGTCTTAAAGTGAGTGGGTCCAATATCATTGGTCTTAAAGTGGGTGGGTCCAATATCATTGGTCTTAAAGTGGGTGGGTCCAATATCATTGGTCTTAAAGTGAGTGGGTCCAATATCATTGGTCTTAAAGTGGGTGGGTCCAATATCATTGGTCTTAAAGTGAGTGGTTCCAACATCATTGGTCTTAAAGTGGGTGGGTCCAATATCATTGGTCTTAAAGTGAGTGGGTCCAACATCATTGGTCTAAAAGTGAGTGGGTCCAATATCATTGGTTTTAAAGTGGGTGGGTCCAATATCATTGGTCTTAAAGTGAGTGGGTCCAACATCATTGGTCTTAAAGTGGGTGGGTCCAATATCATTGGTCTTAAAGTGGGTGGGTCCAATATCATTGGTCTTAAAGTGGGTGGGTCAAACATCATTGGTCTTAAAGTGGGTGGGTCCAATATCATTGGTCTTAAAGTGAATGGGTCCAATATCATTGGTCTTAAAGTGGGTGGGTCCAATATCATTGGTCTTAAAGTGAATGGGTCCAATATCATTGGTCTTAAAGTGAATGGGTCCAATATCATTGGTCTTAAAGTGAGTGGGTCCAATATCATTGGTCTTAAAGTGGGTGGGTCCAATATCATTGGTCTTAAAGTGAGTGGGTCCAATATCATTGGTCTTAAAGTGGGTGGGTCCAATATCATTGGTCTTAAAGTGGGTGGGTCCAATATCATTGGTCTTAAAGTGAGTGGGTCCAATATCATTGGTCTTAAAGTGGGTGGGTCCAATATCATTGGTCTTAAAGTGGGTGGGTCCAATATCATTGGTCTTAAAGTGAATGGGTCCAATATCATTGGTCTTAAAGTGGGTGGGTCCAATATCATTGGTCTTAAAGTGGGTGGGTCCAATATCATTGGTCTTAAAGTGAATGGGTCCAATATCATTGGTCTTAAAGTGGGTGGGTCCAATATCATTGGTCTTAAAGTGAATGGGTCCAATATCATTGGTCTTAAAGTGAATGGGTCCAATATCATTGGTCTTAAAGTGAGTGGGTCCAATATCATTGGTCTTAAAGTGAGTGGGTCCAATATCATTGGTCTTAAAGTGAATGGGTCCAATATCATTGGTCTTAAAGTGGGTGGGTCAAACATCATTGGTCTTAAAGTGGGTGGGTCTTGTCATCCTTTGGCTTGCATTGCATCATATGATCTCTTTCATTCATTCTACTGTTATTAAGGCAGCAGTTATTTGCACTAAGTGAAAATAGGGACATATTATATGTACACATATGTAAAAGTGCCTGCTCTTTGCAATAGTAATTACATGCAATTTATACTTTATTTTTACAGATGCATAGTATTTGACCTCAGTAATGTTGTACATTAAGAGGATGTAATAATAACAGTGTAAATTATTAAATGGCTGCTGCCTTAATGGCACAATAAAAGCCCTCCCAACACCGACCCCTAACCCTAACCTAAAAGAAGGTTTTGGGTGCATCCAGTCGTAACCACTTCAGCTCTGCGCCCCTCTGATTAATGTGACTTTCTCATGCCATGTAAAACGTAAACGCCATCACGAAAGGAACGTACGACTCATATAAGCAATGAATATTAGTTTCTGTTTTTTATAATCTGGCTTGTCCTTGCATTGCAATTTTTTCTTATTCGCGAAGTGATCACTAGCTGCGTTTCCATTACAGATTTGCGAAAAACTTTTGCGATATTTCTTAAATGTCGATAAAAAACTGTTGCGAAATGACAGCGTTTCAATAGCTGCAGTTATGCGACTAAAACATATTACTTTCCTCTCGCGATAGGTCAGTCCAAAATGATGGCACTTGGTAGGTTTGTAAAGGTATATCCCATCCATCACACTAGCCATTATTTTTATTGGAAGGAGACATATGTGTTATCCCAGCATTAATGGCAAGGAAAGCCCCTTAGGTTACTTAAGCGGCACGGATATAAGGTGTGTGTGTGTGTGTGTGTGTGTGTGTGTGTGTGTGTGTGTGTGTGTGTCAGATCTGCTTCAAGGTCTTCATGATAATGTAGCATTTCTGTGTTTAGCATCCAGTATTACTGTAATCCTATATTGTCTTTTATGAGTTTAATAAAGGACTCCGTCTCGTCTTCTCTCCAAACCGAAACCGTCATCTGTAAAGAATGATCGACTTTTACGCGCGCCAGGTTGACGCATATAGAGAAGAGCGAAATATTTGAATTTGCATGTTAACTCAAATGTTTTATTTTTATTTTTACCACTTTCGTTATTTTGGCTAGATATTTCGTTTGATTGGCATTTGAACTGAATTTAGAAATGCTTTGGAAAAGAAAAAAATGGCATTTAATAAACGAAAAAAAAATTCGTAGACAGCTTTTGGAGTGAATGCATGCAAAATAATTAGTTCCCAGAGTCCACAAATAAAAATAGACAGTTTATAGTTTATAATCATGTCTTGAACTCATCTGTAGAGCTAAAAATGACAAGAGTATTGTGAATTGTTTCATCTCTCTTAAAGGAAGAAGGAAAAAATGAGAACGTCAGCGCTTTTATCGGCCGTGGGTTAAAGAAAACAGCCTAACTACGAAACTATATAGGCTGCGTTTAGGCCTAAACATTAGTCTGTAATATTATTATTATTTTAATTTATATGTTGATTATGAAAAGTGAGCAGCATGAGTAAGAATCGTAATATGTTTGAGACCTGGGGAGTCACATGATTTTGATCACTTCGTTTTATTTTCTAGAAAGTCTTTCTTAAAAAATATATTTAGTTTTGTATTTTTGTATTTTTATTTTGATCGATGTTTCATCAATTAATTGCCTGTTTATTAGATAAGAAGCAAACTAAGATCGTCTGGAATGGACTGACGTGCGTAGCTGGCCTGTTTCCTCTGCCTTTGAGTAAGGCTGAAACTGCTCTTTCTGCTTTAATACATTTCTTGAATATATGTCTTAATTACAGTATATATAGCCTGTAGTCCTTATTAGGAGAAAATATATGTCCTTTTAACTACATTATCTTGTTATTACGACACAATTGAGTGGAAAATATAATATATAGGCCCTATGTTGCAGCAATGCGTCACCGCAACAGGTGACCTGTAAATGTGAAAAAAACGTTTCCATTGCAGTTTTGCGAAAATGTCCTTTTTCGAATCGCCTGAAAAACCACCTCATGAGAGCGTAAAAACTTTTTTGCGATATATGAGAGTTTTTGCGAAATTGCCGCGTTTCCATTGGGCGTATTTTCAATTCGCAATTTCAATTTGCACAATTTGAAGGGTAATGGAAACGCGCTTACTGTCACATAAGTTGATGTGTTGGGGGATTTGGTCATTATATGTAATATTTCATTTATATATTCTGCTTAAAATGACTCAAAAAAGATTTGTTCATTTTAATGAATGAGATTCAAAGATCAAATTAGTAAAATGATCCGAACGGATTCACAGCGTTCGGGTGGTCTCGAGTCTGTCAGAGCAAAAGCTTATGCTCTCTGTGTGTTTTTCTGTCGTCTCCAAATGCGTTCATATATAAATTGAGTGAGCTTATTTTGTCCATTACACTGTAAACCCGAACATTCAAATTAATTAAATAGATGAAGTAGTGTATACTCAAAGTTATAGAAAAAGTTCTACTAACTTAATTATTTCAAGTTGGTGTAACATGGTCTTCCATGAGAAATTTTAACCAATATAACTATATTTTCGCCTCGTCTGTTGCTGATTCAAATTAAGATGGAGACTTTTTCATTGTGATGCAATCTTAAATTCGATAAGTAAAAATGTGTAAGTTACTAAACCTAACAATAATATGTGAACTAACTTATAACTAACCAGATTGACTTTATTTCAGTTTTAATGAAAATAATAGTTTTGTTTAAAGTCACCATGATAGAGATCAGTGTTTGCTTTAGTTGGGCTCTTGACCCTTGACTGTGTAATATTAATAGTTCTCTGGCTGCTTTGTGTTTGTGAGACACATTTGTTAAGGAACAAAGAGTCGAGCAAATGTCATCAAGTGATGTTGTTAGTTCATTGATGATGAAAACATCATCACGTATTAACAAAATCCTTGATATCATGCAGAGTCTAATGCTCTAATTGTCAAAATGGTTTATAATAGATTTAAAATATTAATATTAATACCCATGAGATCCTTCACTGTTGTGGTAATTGAACAATATATTTATTTAATTATTATTTTTATTTTTAATAATTATTATTATCTTTGACTAAACTTGAGCGTGTTGTAAATGTATGTAAATATTATAATATATGGATTTGTATAATTATTTATAATTATTTATTTAGATTCTCACAATTAGTCCATCAACATAATCCACTGTGTCAATCACGAGTTATTCTTCACGGAGTTACTGCACATAAAGCACAGAAGCCAACTGTTAACAAATATGCAGATTTCATGAGGCGTTTTTGTTCGTAACTTCATTAAACATGCAAAGATTGTAGAAAACGACACAGCACTTCTTACAGCGGATGCTCCAGATTGAAAAATCAACATTGCGTCTATCACAAGATATTCCTCATGCACTCTCAGAAAAAAGGCACAGTGGAGGTACAGTTTTGTAGCCTGGTTTTACCAGACTCTTGTACATTTCATTTGTACATAGAGTCTGGCCACTCTCCATTGACAAGGGTTTATTTCCGCGAAGGTGGGCACTCTGTTGAGGTTTAAAACTATTGGATCTGCCCTGAGCCGCTCTGGATCTGCCATAACCAATCGCTAACGTTTGGTCGTGACGTATGTCATGCGCCCTTCGCCTGTTTCACTCATGGAAATCCGACAAAATTAAAGTGCACTTGTGCATGCCACCTCAGTAATAAAACTATAGGATAAAACCTAAAACTCGTGCATTCGGATTGTGATTTATTCACGCCACGGTGGACAGGAGAGCTTTGTGATCGGGAACGCGGCGCTCACGTGGTCCATAACATCATTGTGCTGTAAATAAAATGTCATATGCTTGGTATGATAATAAATGCTGCTATAAATAACAGACCAATTCAAATGTTTAAGTGCTTTTATTTTAATTTGTTTGAGCGGTGATGAAATATATTGCTCTTCTAAATACTTGCCAGCATTTTAAGGAAATACAAGTCTATAAATGCATCCTAATAACAGCAAAGCAACCGTATGGTGTTCTGCAGGGGTCAAAAATGATTACAAACAGTGAATTTTGAAGTGATATATTGTTGAAAACTCAGAGATGTGGATTCGGACAAGTTATTACATCAACACGACCTTGTGTTTGTCAAAAGCAGTCGGTAACTCGGCCGGGGATTTTTACGCGGGTGGTGAGAGAGACGGACGACAATATAATAACCGACCAGTCCCTGTAACTTAAATGATGGCAATACCTTCCGACCCCACGAGAAACAGTTACCGTCCGAATAGCTTTTGCCAACTCCTTCATCACTAACGAAGCGATCTGGAAAATCAAACTTTTCCCGAGTTTACCCTGTTGGAGGGCCACCAACAAACCCCAGCAAAGACTGTTATTGCTCCGGCTTTAACTTCTGGATACTCAGCAGCGGTGCCACAATGCAATGAATGGTTTCGTTCGCATCTTTCTCCGCCGCCATTACTGAACTACATCTCAAACTAGCGCTCGACATCAACGTCATCGTTCTCAGACACTCCCTCTGTTCGCTGATTGGACCGGTAAAAATTTGTTCGGAGAAAACCTAAGACTACACAGCAGTCGCAGACGGAGTACTGAAGGAAAATGAAAATTGAGCGGAAGTACGTAGGAGGGCAGAGCCAGGCTAACAGTTTTGTTCCTTGGGGAACAAAATGCGCAATAAGTGCAATTTATAACTGTACCTTTAAAGGTACAAAATTGGTCCTTAGGGTACAATTATACCATTGTTTTCCTCAGTTCTGTCCTAGTGAGCCGCTGTCCTGCAAAGTTTGGCTCCAACCCTGAAAGACGTCTATAGAAGCTCTTATTGAGAATTAACAGGTTTATATTTTGATGTTTGATTGAAAAAGTTTGGTCACCATTATGGAGATCAGTGTTTCCTTTAGCTGGGCAGTTTGACTTAGATTTTTATGTGAGTTTGTGGCTTTTGTTACAGTGTAAACAAAACACATAATTGTTCAAAACAAAAGAAGCCATAAACCCACACAAGGGTTAGACCCACACATATATCAAGAATCAGCATATTAATATCAACAATCTTAAAAGGTACAATTTTGTTTTGACAATGTTGAGGAACGATTAAAAAAATGCAATGGCTAAACAAAAAGGCTCCCTTAGTTCCAAACGCCGTAACTTTTGATTACTTTATGCTACCATTGGGTTCTCTTTCACCCTTGAATGGACATAAACACACTCATTTATGTATAAATAATCGTTATTGGCCAGTATCCTTGTGAGCTCATTCTTAAAGAGTTATGAGTTAAAACCTCTTAACTGACTGTAAAGAGTTGTGAGAACATTGAATGCGTGTCAGATCTTAAAGTGACAGTGACCTAATAAACAGCTACTATCAGTCTAATGTTCATCAAACAACACAGGACTTAGAAACAGAGATGCTACTGAGAAAATGGTGAAATATATACCGTTTTTGTGTTGTTTCTACACTAAAAAATATTGTTGGTTTAACTTAAAAAAGTAAGTAACCTTGATGCCTTCAAATTTTTAGTTTAGGGAAATTAAAAATTTGAGTTATGAAGGAAATTGGTTTAATAAATAGAAACTCAAAATATTATTGTATCTGAACCACATAAAAAAACATAAATTATAAAAATAGCACAATTTGCCATGTTTCACTGCGTCATCACAAATAAAACACACACATAATAATATTTGAATAAAGGTTGTCAATTCTCAAATATGTTCATCGTATTAACTCAAAATTTTAATTTCAATTAACTCTAAATTTTAAGGCAACCAGGTCACTAATTTTTGTAATATCTTTTATAGTGTACAGTTCAATACACTGCAAAGAAAAAGGCTTTTTATTTGTTTATTTGTTATTATGCAATTCTTAAATATATTTTTGCTTAAAACAAACCAAATGATCTGCCAGTAGGGTAAGAAAAATAATCTCAAACACTTTATAAAACTGACCCATAATTAATGAACACAAGAACAAGTGAGTAATGCATTATTTAACACTCTAGTTGTAACAATGAGTCCACAGGATTGGGGATCCAAATGCAATTTTATTTAATCAACAGTCCACGATCGAAGTCTAGAGTTCAGGCAAGATCACAATCCGTGTAGGCAGTCCAAACAAACAAACACAACACAACACAACACAACACAACAAGGCAGGGAACGCAGGCAAGAGAATAGTCCAGAGACAGGCAGGTGATCAAAGACCAAGAGACAATAAACATGGGGGAACGCTCAGAATTGCAGTGTTACACTTTACAAGACTTCGCGGTGACTGGCAGAGTGAACATGGTTATAAAGACTGAGGCTAATGGCACACAGGTGTAAACAATGATTGCTGATGAGTCAGGGCAAAGGATAATGGGGAATGAAGTCCGGAATGGGGATAAATATTGAGGTAAGGGAGCCCTCTGGTGGCGATCAGAAGGAGCCCCAGAGGCCTGATTTGTGACACTAGTAACTACTATTAACTAACAAGAGACGATTCTGATTAACAGATGAGTTAGTAATACTAATATCACTATTATCTAATCAGTAACTCTTTTCATACTTCATAGAGGACTACTATATACTACAGGTTTATAATTAATGTCAATGATGCATAATGTACAATTAATTCTAAAGTAAAGCTCATAGTGACCCACCAGTAATGACTGAAGTGTTATTAAATCCTTCAGAAGGGATTACGGAGGATTTGGATCAGTATTATAAAGTGACACACATGATAACTACAGTAATGACTGAAGTCACTGTAAGCTTTTGAGGTGTTGTAGGGTTTTCATAATGACTCAAGTGTTACTTCATCCTTCAGTAGGAATAACTAGTGATTTGTAACAGTATTTTAAAGTGAAGATCATGATAACCCACTAGTGTTACCAGGGGCGTAGCACCAAATTTTGGGCCCTGGGTACAAACCATCTTGCCGGGCCCCCGTACCATGTATGTGTATGTATAGAAAACGGACTTCCCTGCCTTGGGCCCTGGTTACTCAGTACCCTTTATCCCCCCAGTCCCACGCCCCTGAGTGTTACTATCCAAAACCTTACAAAAACTCAAAAGCTTACAATTACTACAGAGTTCTGATCTTCACTTTATAATACTGATCCAAATTATTCCTTCTGAAGGATGTAGAAACACAACTAGTGGGTTATCATTACCTTCACTTTAGAATGAATATAAATCAATCATAAATATTCAGTACAGTATGCATTATTCATGTTAATTATGAACCTGTAGTATACAGTAGTCCTCTGGGGGGAGTTATGAAAAAAATTGTAAAACTATTGATAAGCTAAAATGAACTGTTTTTACTTACTAATTCATTAATTAGAGTATCTTGTTAGTTAATAGTGTTAATATTGTGTTACTCACTTGAGTAGTTACTCATTAATGACAGAACAGTGTGCTAAAGTGTTACCCAATAATCTGGTTTCTGTTTGAATCTTGTTTCCTGTTTCTGTCCCAGACAGAAACAGAAACAAGATTATTTGCTTACCCCATTGGCAGATCATTTCGCTTGTTTTAAACTAAAACTCACTTCATTCTCATTTTCCCCAGAAAAACAGAACAAAATATCTTAAGTAATTTCACTTTTCACACATCTTGATTTAACACTTTTTAGATATTTCGACAGGAAACAAAACAAAAAATACTAAGTAAGAAAGGCATTTTTTAATCATGATTAACTCTCTCCTGCCAGGAGCCAGCCAACGCTTTTATGAAACTTTCATGGTCCCCAGAATATTTAGTTGTATGAATATCTGAATATGAAATAAATCAAAAGCACAAACCCTGTAAAGCTTTCAAACAAACCTGTTTTATTCTAGCTCCATGCTTTCTTTTTCATCAACACTTGTGGGTAAGCTTCATTAAAAAAGCAACATTTTGAGCAAAAGGCTGAGAAAATCAGATTTTACTACATCCAGAAGTGCTTCAGAGCGATGATCAAACACAGATGGAGTCGGTAGGCCGTTTTGATTCATATGTTTATGTATATAATTGACGTACGTCTGCAATGCCTCTATCACTGGTTTCTACTTCTTCTTCGCCTGTGTTTTGATCTGGAGATTCTGTACTCATTCAGAAGATGAGAACAGCGCCCCCTACCGTATAACAGATAAACTGGCACCCCAACATAGCCTGATTTCTCACAAGGGTTTTTTCTTCATTCTGTCACTGAAGGAGTTTTGGTTTCTTCCATTGTCGGCTTTGGCTTTGGCTTTTGCTTGCTCAGTTGGGGACACTAAATATTCAACTATATTACTGATCAGCTCATTTTCATTTACACTGTACAAATTATGAACAAAAACAGAATGCAATGATGTGGAAGTTTCAAATTTTAATATTTTATTCAGAATACAACATAGATGACATATCAAATGTTTAAACTTACAAAAAAATAAGTTTATTTGATATTTCATGGCATCAGCACATCTCCTGAAGTTGTGCCGTGGCCATATTTCCCGCTGTGTGTCATCCCCTCTTCTTTTTATATCAGTCTGCAAACGTCTGGGGACTGAGGAGACGAGCTGCTCAAGTTTAGGAATAGGAATGTTGGCCCAATCTTGTCTAATACAGGCTTCTAGCTGCTCAACTGTCTTAGGTCTTCTTTATCGCATCTTCCTCTTTATGATGCGCCAAATGTTTTCTAATGGTGAAAGATCTAGACTGCAGGCTGGCCATTTCAGTGCCGGATCCTTCTTCTGCGCAGCCATGATGTTGTATTTGATGCAGTGTGTGGTCTGGCATTGTCATGTTGGAGAATGCAAGGTCTTCCCTGAAAGAGACGCCGTCTGGATGGAGCAGATGTTGCTCTAGAGCTTGGATAGACCTTTCAGCATTGATGGAGCCTTAGATGCCACTCTGAGAGACTCTTTTTATACCCAATCATGTTGACAATTGACCTAATAAGTTGCAAATTGGTCCTCCAGCTGTTCCTTATATGCACATTTAACTTTTCCGGCCTCTTATTGCGACCTGTCCCAACTTTTTTGGAATGAGTAGCTCTCATGAAATCCAAAATGAGCCAATATTTGGCATGACATTTCAAAATGTCTCCCTTTCAACATTTGATATGTCATCTATATTCTATTGGTAATAAAATATAAGTTTATGAGATTTGTAAATTATTGCATTCCTTTTTTCATTCACAATTTGTATAGTGTCCCAACTTTTTGGAATCAGATTTGTAAATTATGAAATACATTTTTTTAAATTATTATTTAAAGTCAAAATTATGACTTAAAAATCTAAATTGTGCTTAAAAGTCCTAATTATGAGATAAAAAGCTGAAATTGGATTTTTTTAAAAGTCTAAATTATGACCAAAACACACACTAAGACACTTAAGAGATGAAATCATGCTTGTTATTTCTTTTTAAATGCACTTTTTAAAATAAAATATTCAAATTTAAAATAATATTTACATTATTGTTTTCATTTTTTTACGTGTCTTTACATTTTGAAATCAGTTTTTGCACCAGAAAGTAATCAATGAAAACTTACTTTAGCTTTTCATCTAAAACGAAATGCATGTCCTATCATCAGTAAAGCCGCTCTGTGTGTGAAGAGCGCTGGAGAAAGGAAGGAAGCTTGACGTGAAAACACTCTGTGAAGGAGTTAATCACAGATTAACGTGAGATTATTGACAGACAGCATCTCTCTCGGCAGGTGGAGTTCACGTTCGATAAGACTGTGATGATGGACCTGCTGACGGACTGTCGGGATCTACTGCTGAAGCTGGTGGAGAAACACCTGACGCCCAAATCTCTGGACCGCATCCGGCACGTCTTCAACCATTACGCGGATCCGGAGCTGCTCACACACCTGTACGACCCAGAGGGGACGCTGTCGAGCAACCTGAAGAAGATCTGCACCGGCCTAAACCGTATGATCGAGGAGGGCAAACTCTGAACACACACACACACACACACACACACACACACACACACACACACATGTGGACTGAGACACACACACACACGGACTGAGACACAAATACTTCACAGTCAAGAGATTTACAGACAGAGTTCATCCAATCACTGGCTTTCGTCTGTGGAATGCAAATGATGATATAAAGTCATTATTTGTGTTTCGCAGAAGAAAGACAGATCTCACACTGCAAACGAATGTTCTTCTCACTCAGTCATTTTGTCTTGTTTCCAGTCCAAATATCTAAATATTCTTAAATCAAGATGCATTTACTAGATCAGTAAAACGACAGAAGATATTTTTTCTTGTTTTGTTGAAAATAAAATCTAAATGAAGTGAGTTTTTGCTTAAAACAGGCAAAATGATCTGCCAATGGGGTGAGAAAAATAATCTTATTTCTGATTGAAATCTTGTTTCCGTCCCAATCAGAAATAAGATTATTTTTCTCACCCCATTGGCAGATCATTTTGCCTGTTTTAAGCAAAAACTCTCTTCATTTAGATTTTATTTTCAACAAAACAAGAAAAAATATCTCATGTCGTTTTACTGATCTAGTAAATGCATCTTGATTTAAGAATATTTAGATATTTGAACTGGAAACAAGAATTAAATACTAAATAAGAAGAGCATTTTTTGCAGTGCAATTTTAAAATGATTGATCTTTTAAAACAGTTATGGTTTTGTTTCTGCATCTTAACATGATTTCCATCATCCATCGATCTTTAAAACTAAAACCGAAGAGAACTTGAGCAACACTGATATTTGTACAGTTGTATGTACCAGTAAAATCCTCCACTTCTGCCTCTCTCTTCATGTTTCTCTGTGTTGAGTATTACCGCAGACTCGGCTCTGATTGAAGATTATTAATAAAGTGGTGTTTAATTTTATTTCGAGTATTCCTCCGGCTGATCTGTTCCTCCTCACTCACTCTCGAGTGCTGTCTCAGTCTTCAGACGCCGGCCTGTGTTCAGCAATACTCCACGTTATGATAGTTTTGATAAATGAATATTAAGAGTTTGTGGGGTTGTTTCCTGCTTCACACTGAAGTTTGAGCTGGACTCGTGCAGTATGAGGAGACTTCCACTAACGGACTGTTCTACGATCACACACTGAAATGTGGATTTCTTAGTATTTTTGTCTTGTTTAAAATGACAAAGTATTAAATCAAGAAACATTTACTTTGAGATGGAAAAATAATATATAAGGTCAGCAAATTTTCAAAATGAACCGTTTATCCATCCCTCCATCCATCCATCATTCTGCACACCAATCCTTCCATACATCCCTCCATCCGCCAATCCATCCATACATCCGCCAATCCATCCATACATCCCTCCATCCGCCAATCCATCCATACATCCCTCCATCCGCCAATCCATCCATACATCCCTCCATCCGCCAATCCATCCATCCATCGACCAATCCATCCCTCCTTCCATCCATCCATCCATCCGCCAATCCATCCCTCCATCCATCCATCCATCCGCCAATCCATCCCTCCATCCGCCAATCCATCCATCCATCGACCAATCCATCCCTCCTTCCATCCATCCCTCCATCCGCCAATCCATCCATACATCCCTCCATCCGCCAATCCATCCATACATCCCTCCATCCGCCAATCCATCCATACATCCCTCCATCCGCCAATCCATCCATCCATCGACCAATCCATCCCTCCTTCCATCCATCCATCCATCCGCCAATCCATCCCTCCATCCATCCATCCATCCGCCAATCCATCCCTCCATCCATCCATCCATACATCCGCCAATCCTTCCATCCCAGCTAACAATTTTAGGTTATAAGAACGTTTCCCTAACGTTCCCATTAAGTTCTAAAAAGTTTTTGAACGTTCTAGGAACGTTGAAATGTCCAGTTTGTGGAACGTTGTATTAACGTTCTCATTAGGTTCTAAGAACGTTAAATAACGTTCTAAAAGGGTGTGGAGTATGATCAAATAAAAGATTCCTGTTTTCTCCTTTAATGTACTTGCTTTTGTTTATTTACATCTTATTCTTTCTTAAAAAAAAGCTAAAACCCCTTTTATAATTGGCTTTTATATTTATATTACATTTATATTTAATACATAATTAGTTTACTAGATTTTTCTTCTGATTGTAAAAAAATAAATATATACACGAAAATAGCATTTAAGTGTCATTAAGTTGTCTCTGGATATACAAATTATGTATCTGAAGTTTGAGAAAAAAGCTGTATGACTAATTTGTAATGACTAATACTTTTTTTAATGTAGTAACGTTTTTAAAACATTCCACTAACAATGTAAGAATAACGTTTTATAGGTAACGTTTTTAGAACGTTTCTCAATAGCAAATAACATTGGCACAACGTTCTAATAACGTTACTGCGAGAACGTTTTTTTGATAACTTTGAGAGAACTTTCAGATAACGTTAGCCAACGTTCTGAGAACGTTCCCTGTTAGCTGGGATACATCCGCCAATCCATACATACCCGCCAATCCTTCCATTCCTTCATCCATCCATCCATCCACTAATCCTTCCACACATCCTTCCGGTACTGGAAAAATACCGGAATATATTTTATTTCTAACGGTATGATATGATGATTTTGCTCATTTCGGTATATGCTGCTGTTTCCTAAGTTCACCGCTAGGTAGCAGTGCGCTACACAAACTGACGTCAAACCGGCAACATAGAGCAAAATGAATAACGTTACAGCAGTTGAATCTCACTCAACACGTCCAAAACGAATTAATAAAGAGAGGAGAAGGCGACATTAGGAAATAGCCTACTTTGCTTACAAAACTGCTGAAGAAGCATCAAACCTGGCCAAGCATCTGTCATTTCCTGACCTGTACAAGACGAGTTGGACAGGTGAGAGCATAATCCTTCTAATTCAGACATTTATTGTCGTTTAACACTGATTAACGCACATACATAGGATCGTTTCAATATTGCGAAATCTCCAGCGTTCATGTGACTACTTTTCGTATGAAAACCAGTGACGTTCAGATT
This sequence comes from Pseudorasbora parva, assembly GCF_024679245.1. Lineage (NCBI taxonomy): Eukaryota > Metazoa > Chordata > Actinopteri > Cypriniformes > Gobionidae > Pseudorasbora > Pseudorasbora parva. The sequence continues at coordinate 43,425,785 of NC_090190.1, forward strand.
TCTACTAACTGTGTTTGTGAGACTAATCACTAAAGTAGTGTCACATTTCTACACAATTTTGTGTGTATTCGACTCAGAAAAGCACCTTTTTAGGCCTTTAGGATTTAGGCTTGTGAGTTTGTTATGAGCTCAAAATCAGTGAGGTCTCAAATTTGAGGTAAGTTAGTTAGGAGGAATAATCCCAGAGAACAATTCTGATCTACATGTGCATTTTTAAGACGTTTAAAGGCCCCATATATATATATATATATTATACTTTTATGAACTGAGAGACCATAAGAAAAAGGTGAATAAACACTGAGTCAATAGTCAGAATGTATTTATTATTATATTTGAAATATGTTGTAGAGCTGTATTTTACAATGTGTTGGTTGTCAAACTTAAATTTGTTAATTTTTCATTTTTATTTTTATTGACAAAATGTTTTTGATATCAGATAACATTGGAATATCATATGATGTTACACTGCACCCCACCTATGGGGTTCATTAATGTTTCTTTTCCCCTCACATTGACAAAATGTGTTATATTAGAAAAAATTACATTAGTTACATGAATCACTTGAATTATAAGCCTATTTTTAATTCAAAATGGCCAAATTTAGACATTTTTATGAGTTGACCTTTTGTCGGCTGTTAAACATTTCTATCCTAAATCAGCTGTCAAATATGAAATGCTTAGCTCTGTGCACACACACTTTATATCAGGTGGAATTTACGCTAAGCATCTTCTGTGAATGTAAACCCCGTCTACTTTGATTGATCATCTCAAATATATTTTGATGAGCGGTGACAAACGCTGAGGACGCTCGGATGAGAAGCTCAGTGTGTGCTGTGCTGTATCCTGCAACACTAAAGTAGTGTTAAATTAATACTATATATTAGACAATTATTTCACAACATTTATTATTTACACCTCAGGAAAATACAGGTCCAGACCTCAGTGACCCCATAGCTGGCTCTGGCCATGCCCGTATGGTACTGTTTTAATATCGGTCCTTCAGTATTAGATTGTGGTATACCGTACCGAAGCCCAAATTGTGGTATTAAGCCTATACCAATCCGTCCATCCCTCCATCCATCCCATGCCAATGCGGTCAGAAAAATAACCTTGCTCATCTTTTTGAATTAAGTTCATTTTCTGAGCCTATTAGCAGATATTGGTTCTTGTTTTAATCCATGGGTGTCAGAAACTAATACTAAGTGGGCGGGTCCTCTCTCAGAATTATTTTTGCTGGAGTAACGTTAGATGCCATTTGCAATAAACACAAATATACCGCCGTTCACTAAACGATTGAGTGGGCCAGACGAAATCACAGAAATCACTGAGATATTTACCGTGGCTTTAGTGGAGGGGCAGTGTTGGTGTAATGAGTTACTGTAATTACTCTTCCCTTGAAAAAGTAAAGTAAGGGATTACTCTTATTTTTTCTGTAATTTAATTACAGTTACTTCTGATGTAATTGAACTAAATACTAAATATGATTATACATAATTCAATAGTGGAATTAACATCAACATTTAAAGTCTAATTTTAAAATGCATGTTTTTATGTCTCCTTCTCACATTTTTAATACTGTGGTCAGTTAATAAGAGTAATTTATGTATTTGAATAAATTAAAAGAGCCGTTTCATGTCTATCCTTGAATTGCTAAACTCGAGGTTGATATCGGATTTAGAAAGTAATTAAGAAGTAATCAGTAATACGTAATTAAATACATTTTGGAGAGTAATTTGTACAGTAATCTAATTAAACTGTTGAAGATGTAATTAGTAACTAGTAATGAATTACTTTTTTAAAGTAACTTACCCAACACTGTGTAGGGGTAAGACATAGGTTATCATGTTTTGATGCAATCTGAGGTTTGAATCCGCCTCGTGCCACACTCGCTCTACTCCCTTACCCCGTCACATCAGATCGGAAAGGCGTTTATTTAAAATAAAAAAGGAGAAAATATTAGAAAAGTGGAAATAAAGCGTCTAACATGTTTAATAATAAGTGTTTCTCAGTTTGGGGTAGGTGAACAGACGTGCTGAATTAGAGACGATAAAAGTGGGTGGGTCCTGTCCCACACACACACACACACACACACACACAGTTTCCAACGCCCATTTTAATCATAAACTCTAAAGTCTTTATATCTGATGTGATTTTGCCTTCAGTATCTTGATTTTAGAATGTTTCGATATTTGTTCTGAAAAACAAGACAAGTGTTGGCATTGTAAAAACACTGGGGAAAAAGAGAAACATGATTTATTGCTTTGCTTTTATTGCAATAATTTGACTGAAACACTAGAAAAATACAAAAGAAGAAGTGAGAAGAAGAGCGTTGCGAGCCGGTGCTGGTGAGGCTGGTCTCAGATCAGGAAGCGAGAGGAATCCTGTCCTCCATCCGCGGCTCCACAGCCTCAGACACAGTCAGACCTGAGGGAAGATGACCGCCGGGGAGGGAAGATGGCCGCCGGGGAGGGAAGATGACCGCCGGGGAGGGAAGATGGCCGCCGGGGAGGGAAGATGACCGCCGGAGTATCACTAACATTACTGGATCCACTGAAGCTTCAATCCTTCCTTCCATACATCCATCCATCCACCGATTTTCCATTGATCCATCGTTCCTTCCACCAATCCACCCATCCATCCAGCCACCAATTCTTCTACCCATCCATCCATCCACCAATTCTTCTACCCATCCATCCATCCACCCATTTTTCCATTCATCCTTCCTTCCTTCCTTCCACCAACTCACCCATCCATCCACCCACTCACCCACCCACCAATTCTTTCATCCATCCATCCATCCATCCATCCATTTTCCTTCCACCAATTCACACACCCATCCATCCATCCATCATCTATGCATCAAACCATTTTTCCGTCCATCCATGCATCCACCCATTTTTCCGTCCATTCATCTGGCAATCCATCCATCCATCCACCATCCATGGATCCACTCATTTTTCCGCCGATCCATCCTTCCCATGCCCATGGTGTCAGATACTATGTGGCGGCCACGGCCTGTTTGACGACGGCTTTGGGCCGCGAGCTCTTGATCGGCACGGCTGGAGAGTCGCTAACGTCGCTGGATCCGCTGAAGCCTCCGGAGGCGTTGGGGAAGCCGTGCGCCGCGATGTATTTCTGGTAAGCCTCGCGGACGATGCGGAAGGCTCGGGCGTCGGCGTACGGGATATCGGTCACGGGGTCGCGGTACAGCGCCGGTTTATGGGTCACAGGACACACCTCCTGAACGGGCTGCGGCGGGACGAGGCGGGCGGACGGCGGGAAGGCGGAGCTAAACGCATCATCATCGCTGAAGGTGATGTACGTGCGCGAGCACAGAGACCCCGCCCCCTGAGCAGAGGAGGAGGAAGTGGGCGTGGCCTGGGGCGTGTCCTGGTCCAGCCTATCACAGGAGATGGAGAGAAGCAGTCCGTTATCGTTAGTTTTCATTTTGTGTAACTATATATTAAAAAACATTGTTTATTCACAAGAAGCTGAAATACAATATAAATATTAGATGAAATGTTGCATTGGCAGATAACTTAAATATGTTTAAGCTGACACTAAAAGTGCTAACTGAAGACTAAAATGAAATAACACATTCAAATTATTTTGAAATATTTTAACTTTAAAAAAAAACACAATTACAAAAAAATTGCTAATTCAAAATATTTATAAAAACAACAATATATAAATAACTTAAATAACACCGACAAGCAGCAGTAAACTGATTTATGAAGTATTTTAGAAGCGCAATCATCCACCCTTACTTCCTTCCATCCAGCCACCCTTCCATCCAGCCAACCTTCCATCCAGCTATCCATCCATCATCCATCCTTCCTTCCATCCACCCAGCTATCCATCCATCATCCACCCTTCCATTTTTCCATCCATTCATCCACCCACCCACCCATTTTTCCATTCATCCTTCCCTCCACCTATTCACCCTTCCATCCATCCATCATCCATCCACCTTTCCATCCAGCTAGCCATCCATCATCCACCCTTCCAGTTTTCTATTCATCCTTGCTTCCACCTATTCACCCATCCATCTATCCATCTATCCATCCATCCATCCATCCACCCATTTTTCCATTTATCCTTCCTTCCTTCCACCAACTCACCCATCCATCCATCATCCACCCTTCCATCCATCCATCCACTCTTCCATTACACTGAATGATGTTGTGTGATAAAAATCAAGTTATAATACTAACTTTACAATCACAATCATATTTCTGCTTGTTTGTTTTTAAAATAAAAGCATTTAAACGGTGTCCGTCATAAAAGCGTGACAGATTAAATATTGAATAACATTAAAAATATGATGAATGTGTGTTATGGTGCATATATTATCCCACTGCTCGTCTCTCTGGTTCATTTCTCCAGCAGAATAATGAGTTTATGGACACTGGATATGGTTTTTCTGAGGTAACAAGCCTCTCCGCGGTTGAGACACTGATTGGGCGATTACATGAGACGTGATTATGATTTATGATGATTAATTAGTGTATGATGATGTGAATGTCTTTACCCCTCCACATCCACGTTCTCCTCCTTCATATGAGCGTCGGGCATCAGTGGCATCAGCACCGAGTGATAGCGGATCGTCGGCCCTTCAAACCGCCTCTTTTTATGAACCTGCTTCTTCTTATCAGCCTCTAAACGCTCATAGTTCTCTGAAGAACACACACACACACACACACACTTACACTATGATCTAAACACGTGTGATATGCTCTGTTACCCCTTTTCCACCAGAATGAACCAGTGCTAGTTCAGAGCCAGCACTAGTGTCAGTCCAAAGTTGGTTTGACTGACGAGCCTTTAAGAACCGGTTCCTTTAAGAACCAGTTTCACCACAGAGCCAGGTCTTACGTCACTGTATACGTCTCATCTTTCTCAGCGAGGCAGCGGGAAATACAGACACTCCAGGCTTGTTCGAGATGCATCGGCGCTGCACGGACCGATCCGTGTATGATATTAAAATACTGCATGACCGTTTCAAAAGCATAAGGAGTCGATGCATCTCGAACAGGCCTTCCATCAACGGCTCATGGCTTTATGATCCTACATCGGCATCAAAACACTGCGAATCCAACGCATTCGTGCAGCTCACCATGATTTGTGTAGACTGAGATTACAATCGAGCAGCTGTTCGCTTGATTAGCTGCTATTTAAATAACGGCGGTCACAAGTTTGTGTTGGTAACCAACCTTCTAGACCAGCAATGTTTCGTGTTTTGGTGCTACTTAAAGCTACACTGTGTAACTTTTTCAGTTTATTCTTCACTAAAAACACTTAGTTCTTTCAAAAATATATGTGCTCATTAATGTATATTTACTCCTTTCAAGTAATAAAGTATTCTCGTAAGTTTATAATATGCCATTGAAAACACATACGGGTGAGGGGTTCGAATGCCGGTCGCCATGTTGCTCCTCCATCTTGAAAGTACAGTAGCCAAAGAGGGACATACCCGTAAATTCAAGCTTCGCCTTTCGCGTTTAACACTCGATGGCACCGTGTCGAATGTGAAGAGGGGGATTGCCGTGTTAATCTTGGACTAAATCGGCCACCGTAGGAGTTAAAACGAAATCAGAATTGAGAGGAACAGAAACTAATATTCACTGGATGGTCATAAACCTTTACACCGCTAGATGGGGAAATATCACACAGCAGAGCTTTAAGGCGGGCGTACACTGTGCTAAAAAAATCGGATATAGTCACCAAATCAGACCTGCAATGTAGCCTTGAAAGGGATTAAAGTACCAGTTATGGCCACAATCTTACATACACTTCCTTTAAGAACCACTTTTCCTGGTTCAGAGCTGGTGCTTTGGAAAGACAAAGAACCGATTTGAAACTAGGCTCTGGCTCCGAACCGGCTCTGGCTCCGAACCGGCTCTGCCTTGGTGGGAAAGGGTCAGTGCGGCGAGTGTTCTGGTACCCAGCGAGCGCAGGTTGAGCTCTGCGGTGAGTTTGGCCTCGGCGAGCAGCTCGTCTTGGCTCAGGATTCGGTCACTCGAGGCTCCTTTCCTCTTCCGCGGAGCTTCCTGCTGCCGCTCCTGCAGACGCTCATTCGTCTTGCGTGTGTGTTCACTCGTCGACTTGCGCACCGACTTACGGACTGAAACACAAGAGGAGCGGTAATGGTTAATGCGCGAACACCGGGATAACGTCACACGTATTCACATCAGCGTTTGGTCCAGGGCCTGTACCACGAAGCCGGTTTAACTGGATAGCCAGATGTGTTTAAAGGAAGACTACACCTAACAGGGTCACTGTTAGCTTAGCTTAGCATAATGAATGGAATCCTATGTTGCCAGCTAGCGCCCAAGTAGCAGTGCTTCACCTGTGCTTCCCCATAATATAGTCCCACGTCAATATCTGCCTATAAATCGCCCAGTCTTAATCTGCATCGCTATTTGTACTCGTTGTGAATACGCAGGACACAAGAAGTAATTAGGTGGGGGTTTTGTTGTTTTTTTGTTTCACTTTAACTCAGGACATGCTAGCTGGCAACATAGGATTCCATTCATTATGCTAAGCTAAGCTAGCGGCGACCCTGCCAAACTAAAACAATGCACTGAGACAAAAATGCATTTGCCCACATATCTAAATGTAGGAAAGAAGCTGAATAAGCACAATTTCTAAAAACGCTGGAGTGTTCCTTTAAGCTTAGTTTGTGCCAATCCTGGGTTTTAGGAATCATTAAAGTGGTTTGGCTTTTAGCGATGTTCATCGCCATAGTAACTTACACTCCAGGGCAGGTTATGGTCTGGATAAGATCTCAAGCTGAAATTAGCCCAATCAGCTGTGAGTAAAGTGATGATGCACTGAAGCCCCTCCCCCTGTTTCTGCTCATCAGTAAAGGTCACCACAGCAGATGGTCTTAAAGACTAAAGCGTCTGGCTTTTATTTATAATAATACTTTTAAAATGATTTAGATATAATTGATGTAATTATTACAACCTTAATCAGTGACATTTATCACTTTAGTTAATCAATTTAAAATAGGCGCTGTTAAAATTAATATAAATAGCCTGTATGAAAGTCATAAAAATAAGGTTTAAAATCGATAAATAAAGCTGTTAAAGAAGAAGCTTACCGAGATGAAATGTTCAATTCTCTCTCTATATATCAACTAAACTAACTTCATAACTTTTACTTGTTATCTTATAAGTTGTCCTCTCTCATAGGCAGCTCTTTTCTTCTTGCGGTGTACATTTGCTTACATTCTTAATATTTTTCAGTAGGGATGTCAACGATTAATCGATGATTGTCGATAAGACATTTGATCGATAAGCCTTATTGATCATCGATTAAGCAGGGGTCATGCTCAAACGCCAAACGGGAGGAAAAATGAAGCGAGCGTGCCCGAGTTCTGTTTGGGACCGTTTTACAGCAGGAGTCACACACCATCATCAGGACTGCACGCTTCATGTGCATTCGCAGCCTTTTGTTTTGTGCAAATTTTGTAATATTGTGTTTATTTTGTGCAGGCCTATCTTTAGCTGATTTATCTCATAAGGATGCATTGGGTTAATAATTAACGTTAGAGGCGGTAGCGTGGCGGAGATCAGCTTCAGCTCAACAGCAGTGCACAGCTAATGATGACTGTGATTGGGACTGTCATATTACACAACATTAATGAGAACACTACTGTAATAAAGCATTGTGATTATGTATTTGGGTTTATTTGCCGTGTGTTTCATTGCATTGATCCAGGAGGAGCGCGTGCACAACATGAGTCACGCATTCTGACTCGCGCATGTAACTTAGTTCAAGTTCACTTGTGCATTCGCATCAGATTGTGCTGAAGTAATTTAATATTACATTTATTTTGTAACGTTATATTATGTGATCAATCATATAGGATGCGTTTCTTTTAGTGAAATAAAACGCACTAGCAAATGGCTTCAGTCAGTGATGGCTAGCGGTTTTCATTCAGTGCTTCGGCTTTAGCGCATACAGAGCGATGCATAATAACGATGATTGGGACGGTCATATTATATAACAGAAATGAGAACACTATTTTAATAAATGGTTGTAAAGTCATTGGGTTTAGGTGCCGTGTTCAGAGCGTTCCAGGACGAGCGCGTCTCCCATTCTGAATATGATCATCAGCAACTCAATTCAGGTTCACTTGTGCATTCGCATCATTTTGTGAAGATATATAATTTGTAATATTTTGTTAACTTTATATAAATCTGATTAATCTCATATAGAAAGCTTTTTGTTGAGTTAAATAACGTGCTAGCAAAGTTTCAGTGTAACTTACCAGTGTTTATTCAGCGCATCGGCTTCAGCTCACGCAGTTAGAACAGCAACGCACTAATAATAACTATGATTGGGACTGTCACATTACATAACATTAATAAAAACAATATTTTAATAAATCGTGAATTAACTGGGTTTAGGTGACGTTTCAGCACGTTGCTCTTGGAAGTGCGTCCACACATTCTGAATAATCAGATCTGAGGCGGCGTTCGTGTTGTATCTGGTTATTAAAAGTCATTTCATTAAATTATAAATCACATCGACTAATTTTACAGTCCCATAGCCCTTTGTTAAAATCCTTCTCATTCATTTGGTGAAGAACATGGCGTTTTGAGCAGCATTGCACATGCTGTCGGCTATAAGCCACTGCTAGACGCATATTGCAGTATTATGGTTAACGATTAATCGATTAATTGATCGTTAATTTAAACGACGATCGATCATGGGAATTTGTGAAAATTGACATCCCTATTTTTCAGTCAGGTAATATTCTGCAGAAGAGAGAAAATAATCTCAGTTCCACAGCGTGATTGGCTGTTCACTGATGATGTCACAGCGTGTGATTGGCTGTTCACTGATGATGTCACAGCGTGTGATTGGCTGTTCACTGATGATGTCACAGCTAAAGTCCTGGGGCTAGTTGCATAAACTTAGCCACTATGTTAAGACTGTGTGTTAAGCACTAATAAGTCCAACTAGCAATTAGTCAAAATGTAATCAGTCTTACTTTTCTAATTCAAATTGAACCGATCTACTATTTTTTGTAACTGAGTTTAAAAAGTTAGGACCAGTCTTAAAGGAAAAAAAGAGATGTTTTGTGGTTTATGCAGCCGGCCCCTGGGCTCCGGATTAAAGCCTGAGCTGATGATCCGCATCATGGACCCGACCAAGCCGGACTATCCGGGTTTGGTTTGGTTTGGTCAGTTGTAGTCCGGTAACCCGGAGTTTGATAAACTATCGTCATGGTCACAGCCCCTGATCTCACCTTCTCCGAACTCCTGCAGCTCCTGGATGATGCGCCGCTCCACTTTGGGCCGCTCCGTCTTTAACTCCTCAGCCACTCGCTTCACTTTGGGCTTCGAGACCTTCAGAGGCTCCTGAAACACACACACACACACACACACACACACACACACACACACACACACACACACACACACACACAGGTGAGCTGACGTGTTGAGGCGTGTGATGATGATGATGAAGATAAGTGTGAGTGTGAGTGTGTGTGAGAGAGAGACAGTGTGTGTGAGAGAAAGAGTATGTGTGTGTGTGTGTGTGTGTGTGTGTGTGTGTGTGTCTGACCTTGTATGCTTTAGTGACGACACAGCTCTTCCTGCGTGTGTGTGTGTGTGTTTGAGAGAGAGAGAGTGTGTGTGAGTGAGAGTGTGTGTGTGTGTGAGTGAGAGTGTGTGTGAGTGAGAGTGTGTGTGAGTGTCTGACCTTGTATGCTTTAGTGACGACGCGGCTCTTCCTGCGTGTGTGTGTGTGTGTGTGTGTGTGTGTGAGTGTCTGACCTTGTATGCTTTAGTGACGACGCGGCTCTTCCTGCGTGGAGCGTCGTCCTCCTGGTCGCTGTCCGGCTCGTCTCCTTCATCGATGTCAAAATCACTGTCAACCTCATCTTCAGTGTCAGAGTGATCGCCTCTGTACTCGTCATCGCCGGACTCCTGCTCACACACACACACACACACACACACACATCATGTGTTATTGTGCATTTATAGCGAAAAGAAATTCAGTCATTCAAGCTGATTTTCTTTTCATATTCACACACATGCATGCATTGCATACACTCACACATACACACACAAACACTATACATACACACAAATATACACGCAGACACAGACAGACACACATATACTCACTCATATACACACACACACACACTCATATACATTCAAACGGACACACTCATATATTCATACACACACATATATATATATATATATATATACACACTCATATACACTTACACACACATATACATATTCAAACGGACACACTCATATATATATACACACACACACACAGACAGACAGACAGACAGATATACACGCACACATACACTCACTCACACTCATATACACACTCATATTCGTTATACACACACACAGACAGACAGATACACACACATATACACACTCTTATACACACTCTCTCTCTCTCGCGCACACACACACACACTCACACACACACACACACACTCACTCACTCACATCATTGAATCCTCCATAGGTGGTCTTGTAGAACTCGTCCTCCTCTTCTGCGTCCAGTAGTTTGGACATGCGGTTCCCGGCGGTGCTGCGCTGCTCTCTGCTGTTCGCGACGCTCATCTCTGCGCTGGAGAACCGCCACCGGTACCGAGAATACGCGAGAACCCGTTCAGAACACACGAGAACCCGTTCAGAACACACAGGTACCCGTTCAGAACACACTCGGACCCGTTCAGATCTAAACCAGAAACGATAAAACACAACACAGGGAACGCAAAAAACACTCACTTCCGGTGTCTACGAGCTCGAGACTGCCGCGCGGTGGACTGGAGGAGGAAAACACACACACACACACACACAAATACAAGCGGACATGTTTAACGTAGTGTTAATAATTGATCGTTTCAAAGGTAATATTGGTTAATCACTAACCGAACTGTGTATTAAATTATCCTGAGCTGATCTGACTCGAAACGGATCCTGCACACGTGACCTTTCATCATGACTCATGTCACGTGATTCTTCCCAAAACAATGCACACAGTGTCCAGTCACATTACACACACACACACTGTCCACTTGTCACATAAACACACAGTGTCCAGTCTTTCTCTCTCACACACACACACACACACAGTGTCGAGTCTTTCTCTCACACACACACAGTGTCCAGTCCAGTAATGATGGGGAAACAAAATTCCCACTTGATAGTGTGTCTCCATGCCCCTTAAATTTAACTTGTATTATTCTTTAAGTGCTTCTCGTGTGTAGACGTCCCTGATGCCTTTCACAGGCGTTTCCTTCATGGACGCCCAAAGCATTAATTCTCAGAATGACTGAGAAACTTCCTGTTCTTCCTGAATTCTTCAGGCGCTTTAATTTGGCAGAAGCTCAAGAATCTGAAATATGAGCGGCCATTAATCTGCGAGCTCCATTAGATGGCAGTAAACAAACATGAGCTTCAGTCTCCGCTCCAGCTGAACCCATTGAGCTCTCTTTAACGGACAAACTCACACAAAACCTGTCAACACGTCCATCTTAATGAGTATCCAAGCAGACATAGTCTGAATATGCCTTAAGAGAACTTTATACAGTCGAGAAGGGCGACACATATCCTGCATTAGGTCTTAAAGGGCCAGTAGCCTTTACTGCTCTGTTTAATGTCAAACATAAGATCACTCACTGCTCTTTTTATTTATTCTACATTTGATTACTTTATTCAATGTCTGTACCTTTCTGCAGGCCAGTAGAGCTGTGCATTATTAATTAATGAACACATGAGTGAGGTCAAGTTAAACATTTTAGTTTGAATTTTATTTTATACTGTGAATTGTTGCAATGTGCTAAATAAATATTTGCATAATTTGTATTTGATTTATTATTTGAAACTTTAATATTAATTTATGCAATTGCAATGCCTTGATTTTTAGTAGTCACACAGTCATAGCCATTTTGCAATGGTACTAATAATAGGCATAATTTTTTTCAGTTTTCGCCTTGATTTCCTCTTTTTCAGTTTTCATTTTGACTTCAGTGTATCCCTAAAACATACTCTAGTAAATTACAGTAAAATTACTGCAGTAAAGCTACTATAGTAAATTATATTGAAATTACTCTTGTAAATACTATTGTTTTTAACCGTATAGTAAATATACTACAGTACATAATAGTAAACTTACTCTAGTAAATACTATTGTTTTAACCATACTACAGTAAAGATACTACAGTAAATTATAGTAAATGTACTGCAGCAAATACTATTGTGTTTTTAACCATATAGTAAAGATACTACAGTAAATTATAGTAAATGTACTGCAGTAAATACTATTGTGTTTTTAACCATATAGTAAAGATACTACAGTAAATTATAGTAAATGTACTGCAGTAAATACTGTTGTGTTTTTAACCATATAGTAAAGATACTACAGTAAATTATAGTAAAATTACTGCAGTAAATACTATTGTGTTTTTAACCATATAGTAAAGGAACTACAGTAAATTATAGTAAAATTACTGCAGTAAATACTATTGTGTTTTTGAACCATATAGTAAAGATACTACAGTAAATTATAGTAAAATTACTGCAGTAAATACTATTGTGTTTTTAACCATATAGTAAAGGAACTACAGTAAATTATAGTAAAATTACTGCAGTAAATACTATTGTGTTTTTGAACCATATAGTAAAGAAACTACAGTAAATTATAGTAAAATTACTGCAGTAAATACTATTGTGTTTTTGAACCATATAGTAAAGAAACTACAGTAAATTATAGTAAAATTACTGCAGTAAATACTATTGTGTTTTTGAACCATATAGTAAAGAAACTACAGTAAATTATAGTAAAATTACTGCAGTAAATACTATAGTGTTTTTGAACCATATAGTAAAGATACTACAGTAAATTATAGTAAAATTACTGCAGTAAATACTATAGTGTTTTTGAACCATATAGTAAAGATACTACAGTAAATTATAGTAAAATTACTGCAGTAAATACTATTGTGTTTTTGAACCATATAGTAAAGAAACTACAGTAAATTATAATAAAATTACTGCAGTAAATACTATTGTGTTTTTGAACCATATAGTAAAGAAACTACAGTAAATTATAGTAAAATTACTGCAGCAAATACTATTGTGTTTTTGAACCATACTATAGTAAAGATACTACAGTAAATTATAGTAAAATTACGCTAGTAAATACTATTGTGTTTTTGAACCATATAGTAAAGAAACTACAGTAAATTATAGTAAAATAACTGCAGTAAATACTATTGTGTTTTTGAACCATACTATAGTAAAGATACTACAGTAAATTATAGTAAAATTACGCTAGTAAATACTATTGTGTTTTTAACCATATAGTAAATATACTACAGTAAATAATAGTAAACTTACTCTAGTAAATACTATTGTTTTAACCATACTATAGTAAAGATACTACAGTAAATTATAGTAAATGTACTGCAGCAAATACTATTGTGTTTTTAACCATATAGTAAAGATACTACAGTAAATTATAGTAAATGTACTGCAGTAAATACTGTTGTGTTTTTGAACCATATAGTAAAGAAACTACAGTAAATTATAGTAAAATTACTGCAGTAAATACTATTGTGTTTTTAACCATATAGTAAAGATACTACAGTAAATTATAGTAAATGTACTGCAGTAAATACTGTTGTGTTTTTAACCATATAGTAAAGATACTACAGTAAATTATAGTAAATGTGCTGCAGTAAATACTGTTGTGTTTTTAACCATATAGTAAAGAAACTACAGTAAATTATAGTAAATGTACTGCAGTAAATACTGTTGTGTTTTTAACCATATAGTAAAGAAACTACAGTAAATTATAGTAAAATTACTGCAGTAAATACTATTGTGTTTTTAACCATATAGTAAAGATACTACAGTAAATTATAGTAAATGTACTGCAGTAAATACTATTGTGTTTTTAACCATATAGTAAAGATACTACAGTAAATTAGAGTAAAATTACTGCAGTAAATACTATTGTGTTTTTGAACCATATAGTAAAGATACTACAGTAAATTATAGTAAAATTACTGCAGTAAATACTATTGTGTTTTTAACCATATAGTAAAGGAACTACAGTAAATTATAGTAAAATTACTGCAGTAAATACTATTGTGTTTTTGAACCATATAGTAAAGAAACTACAGTAAATTATAGTAAAATTACTGCAGTAAATACTATTGTGTTTTTGAACCATATAGTAAAGAAACTACAGTAAATTATAGTAAAATTACTGCAGTAAATACTATTGTGTTTTTGAACCATATAGTAAAGAAACTACAGTAAATTATAGTAAAATTACTGCAGCAAATACTATTGTGTTTTTAACCATATAGTAAAGGAACTACAGTAAATTATAGTAAAATTACTGCAGTAAATACTATTGTGTTTTTGAACCATATAGTAAAGAAACTACAGTAAATTATAGTAAAATTACTGCAGTAAATACTATAGTGTTTTTGAACCATATAGTAAAGATACTACAGTAAATTATAGTAAAATTACTGCAGTAAATACTATAGTGTTTTTGAACCATATAGTAAAGATACTACAGTAAATTATAGTAAAATTACTGCAGTAAATACTATTGTGTTTTTGAACCATATAGTAAAGAAACTACAGTAAATTATAGTAAAATTACTGCAGTAAATACTATTGTGTTTTTGAACCATATAGTAAAGAAACTACAGTAAATTATAGTAAAATTACTGCAGCAAATACTATTGTGTTTTTGAACCATACTATAGTAAAGATACTACAGTAAATTATAGTAAAATTACGCTAGTAAATACTATTGTGTTTTTGAACCATATAGTAAAGAAACTACAGTAAATTATAGTAAAATAACTGCAGTAAATACTATTGTGTTTTTGAACCATACTATAGTAAAGATACTACAGTAAATTATAGTAAAATTACGCTAGTAAATACTATTGTGTTTTTAACCATATAGTAAATATACTACAGTAAATAATAGTAAACTTACTCTAGTAAATACTATTGTTTTAACCATACTATAGTAAAGATACTACAGTAAATTATAGTAAATGTACTGCAGCAAATACTATTGTGTTTTTAACCATATAGTAAAGATACTACAGTAAATTATAGTAAATGTACTGCAGTAAATACTGTTGTGTTTTTGAACCATATAGTAAAGAAACTACAGTAAATTATAGTAAAATTACTGCAGTAAATACTATTGTGTTTTTAACCATATAGTAAAGATACTACAGTAAATTATAGTAAATGTACTGCAGTAAATACTGTTGTGTTTTTAACCATATAGTAAAGATACTACAGTAAATTATAGTAAATGTGCTGCAGTAAATACTGTTGTGTTTTTAACCATATAGTAAAGAAACTACAGTAAATTATAGTAAATGTACTGCAGTAAATACTGTTGTGTTTTTAACCATATAGTAAAGAAACTACAGTAAATTATAGTAAAATTACTGCAGTAAATACTATTGTGTTTTTAACCATATAGTAAAGATACTACAGTAAATTATAGTAAATGTACTGCAGTAAATACTATTGTGTTTTTAACCATATAGTAAAGATACTACAGTAAATTAGAGTAAATGTACTGCAGTAAATACTGTTGTGTTTTTAACCATATAGTAAAGAAACTACAGTAAATTATAGTAAAATTACTGCAGTAAATACTATTGTGTTTTTAACCATATAGTAAAGATACTACAGTAAATTAGAGTAAATGTACTGCAGTAAATACTATTGTGTTTTTAACCATATAGTAAAGAAACTACAGTAAATTATAGTAAAATTACTGCAGTAAATACTGTTGTGTTTTTGAACCATACTATAGTAAAGATACTACAGTAAATTATAGTAAAATAACTGCAGTAAATACTATTGTGTTTTTGAACCATACTATAGTAAAGATACTACAGTAAATTATAGTAAAATTACGCTAGTAAATACTATTGTGTTTTTAACCATATAGTAAATATACTACAGTAAATAATAGTAAACTTACTCTAGTAAATACTATTGTTTTAACCATACTATAGTAAAGATACTACAGTAAATTATAGTAAAATAACTGCAGTAAATACTATTGTGTTTTTGAACCATACTATACTAAAGATACTACAGTAAATTATAGTAAAATTACGCTAGTAAATACTATTGTGTTTTTAACCATATAGTAAATATACTACAGTAAATAATAGTAAACTTACTCTAGTAAATACTATTGTTTTAACCATACTATAGTAAAGATACTACAGTAAATTATAGTAAATGTACTGCAGCAAATACTATTGTGTTTTTAACCATATAGTAAAGATACTACAGTAAATTATAGTAAATGTACTGCAGTAAATACTGTTGTGTTTTTGAACCATATAGTAAAGAAACTACAGTAAATTATAGTAAAATTACTGCAGTAAATACTATTGTGTTTTTAACCATATAGTAAAGATACTACAGTAAATTATAGTAAATGTACTGCAGTAAATACTGTTGTGTTTTTAACCATATAGTAAAGATACTACAGTAAATTATAGTAAATGTGCTGCAGTAAATACTGTTGTGTTTTTAACCATATAGTAAAGAAACTACAGTAAATTATAGTAAATGTACTGCAGTAAATACTGTTGTGTTTTTAACCATATAGTAAAGAAACTACAGTAAATTATAGTAAAATTACTGCAGTAAATACTATTGTGTTTTTAACCATATAGTAAAGATACTACAGTAAATTATAGTAAATGTACTGCAGTAAATACTATTGTGTTTTTGAACGATATAGTAAAGAAACTACAGTAAATTATAGTAAAATTACTGCAGTAAATACTATTGTGTTTTTAACCATATAGTAAAGATACTACAGTAAATTATAGTAAATGTACTGCAGTAAATACTATTGTGTTTTTAACCATATAGTAAAGATACTACAGTAAATTAGAGTAAATGTACTGCAGTAAATACTGTTGTGTTTTTAACCATATAGTAAAGAAACTACAGTAAATTATAGTAAAATTACTGCAGTAAATACTATTGTGTTTTTAACCATATAGTAAAGATACTACAGTAAATTAGAGTAAATGTACTGCAGTAAATACTATTGTGTTTTTGAACGATATAGTAAAGAAACTACAGTAAATTATAGTAAAATTACTGCAGTAAATACTATTGTGTTTTTAACCATATAGTAAAGATACTACAGTAAATTAGGGTAAATGTACTGCAGTAAATACTATTGTGTTTTTGAACCATATAGTAAAGAAACTACAGTAAATTATAGTAAAATTACTGCAGTAAATACTATTGTGTTTTTAACCATATAGTAAAGATACTACAGTAAATTATAGTAAATGTACTGCAGTAAATACTGTTGTGTTTTTAACCATATAGTAAAGATACTACAGTAAATTATAGTAAATGTGCTGCAGTAAATACTGTTGTGTTTTTAACCATATAGTAAAGAAACTACAGTAAATTATAGTAAATGTACTGCAGTAAATACTGTTGTGTTTTTAACCATATAGTAAAGAAACTACAGTAAATTATAGTAAAATTACTGCAGTAAATACTATTGTGTTTTTAACCATATAGTAAAGATACTACAGTAAATTATAGTAAATGTACTGCAGTAAATACTATTGTGTTTTTGAACGATATAGTAAAGAAACTACAGTAAATTATAGTAAAATTACTGCAGTAAATACTATTGTGTTTTTAACCATATAGTAAAGATACTACAGTAAATTATAGTAAATGTACTGCAGTAAATACTATTGTGTTTTTAACCATATAGTAAAGATACTACAGTAAATTAGAGTAAATGTACTGCAGTAAATACTGTTGTGTTTTTAACCATATAGTAAAGAAACTACAGTAAATTATAGTAAAATTACTGCAGTAAATACTATTGTGTTTTTAACCATATAGTAAAGATACTACAGTAAATTAGAGTAAATGTACTGCAGTAAATACTATTGTGTTTTTGAACGATATAGTAAAGAAACTACAGTAAATTATAGTAAAATTACTGCAGTAAATACTGTTGTGTTTTTGAACCATACTATAGTAAAGATACTACAGTAAATTATAGTAAAATAACTGCAGTAAATACTATTGTGTTTTTGAACCATACTATAGTAAAGATACTACAGTAAATTATAGTAAAATTACGCTAGTAAATACTATTGTGTTTTTAACCATATAGTAAATATACTACAGTAAATAATAGTAAACTTACTCTAGTAAATACTATTGTTTTAACCATACTATAGTAAAGATACTACAGTAAATTATAGTAAAATAACTGCAGTAAATACTATTGTGTTTTTGAACCATACTATACTAAAGATACTACAGTAAATTATAGTAAAATTACGCTAGTAAATACTATTGTGTTTTTAACCATATAGTAAATATACTACAGTAAATAATAGTAAACTTACTCTAGTAAATACTATTGTTTTAACCATACTATAGTAAAGATACTACAGTAAATTATAGTAAATGTACTGCAGCAAATACTATTGTGTTTTTAACCATATAGTAAAGATACTACAGTAAATTATAGTAAATGTACTGCAGTAAATACTGTTGTGTTTTTGAACCATATAGTAAAGAAACTACAGTAAATTATAGTAAAATTACTGCAGTAAATACTATTGTGTTTTTAACCATATAGTAAAGATACTACAGTAAATTATAGTAAATGTACTGCAGTAAATACTGTTGTGTTTTTAACCATATAGTAAAGATACTACAGTAAATTATAGTAAATGTGCTGCAGTAAATACTGTTGTGTTTTTAACCATATAGTAAAGAAACTACAGTAAATTATAGTAAATGTACTGCAGTAAATACTGTTGTGTTTTTAACCATATAGTAAAGAAACTACAGTAAATTATAGTAAAATTACTGCAGTAAATACTATTGTGTTTTTAACCATATAGTAAAGATACTACAGTAAATTATAGTAAATGTACTGCAGTAAATACTATTGTGTTTTTAACCATATAGTAAAGATACTACAGTAAATTAGAGTAAATGTACTGCAGTAAATACTGTTGTGTTTTTAACCATATAGTAAAGAAACTACAGTAAATTATAGTAAAATTACTGCAGTAAATACTATTGTGTTTTTAACCATATAGTAAAGATACTACAGTAAATTATAGTAAATGTACTGCAGTAAATACTGTTGTGTTTTTAACCATATAGTAAAGATACTACAGTAAATTATAGTAAATGTACTGCAGTAAATACTGTTGTGTTTTTAACCATATAGTAAAGAAACTACAGTAAATTATAGTAAAATTACTGCAGTAAATACTATTGTGTTTTTAACCATATAGTAAAGATACTACAGTAAATTATAGTAAATGTACTGCAGCAAATACTATTGTGTTTTTGAACCATACTATAGTAAAGAAACTACAGTAAATTATAGTAAAATTACGCTAGTAAATACTATTGTGTTTTTGAACGATATAGTAAAGATACTACAGTAAATTATAGTAAAATTACGCTAGTAAATACTATTGTGTTTTTGAACCATATAGTAAAGAAACTACAGTAAATTATAGTAAAATTACTGCAGTAAATACTATTGTGTTTTTGAACCATACTATAGTAAAGATTATACAGTAAATTATAGTAAAATTACTGCAGCAAATACTATTGTGTTTTTGAACCATACTATAGTAAAGAAACTACAGTAAATTATAGTAAAATTACGCTAGTAAATACTATTGTGTTTTTGAACGATATAGTAAAGAAACTACAGTAAATTATAGTAAAATTACTGCAGTAAATACTATTGTGTTTTTGAACCATATAGTAAAGATACTACAGTAAATTATAGTAAAATTACTGCAGTAAATACTATTGTGTTTTTAACCATATAGTAAATATACTACAGTAAATTATAGTAAAATTACTGCAGCAAATACTCTTGTGTTTTAACCATATAGTAAAGATACTACAGTAAATTATAGTAAAATTACTGCAGCAAATACTATTGTGTTTTTGAACCATATAGTAAAGATACTACAGTAAATTATAGTAAAATTACTGCAGCAAATACTATTGTGTTTTTAACCATATAGTAAAGATACTACAGTAAATTATATTAAAATTACTGCAGCAAATACTCTTGTGTTTTAACCATATAGTAAAGATACTACAGTAAATTATAGTAAAATTACTATAGTAAATACTGTTGTGTTTTTGAACCATACTATAGTAAAGATACTACAGTAAATTATAGTAAAATTACTGCAGCAAATACTATTGTGTTTTTGAACCATATAGTAAAGAAACTACAGTAAATTATAGTAAAATTACTATAGTAAATACTGTTGTGTTTTTGAACCATACTATAGTAAAGATACTACAGTAAATTATAGTAAAATTACTGCAGCAAATACTATTGTGTTTTTGAACCATATAGTAAAGAAACTACAGTAAATTATAGTAAAATTACTGCAGTAAATACTATTGTGTTTTTAACCATATAGTAAAGATACTACAGTAAATTATAGTAAAATTACTGCAGCAAATACTCTTGTGTTTTAACCATATAGTAAAGATACTACAGTAAATTATAGTAAAATTACTGCAGCAAATACTATTGTGTTTTTGAACCATATATTAAAGATACTACAGTAAATTATAGTAAAATTACTGCAGCAAATACTCTTGTGTTTTAACCATATAGTAAAGATACTACAGTAAATTATAGTAAAATTACTGCAGCAAATGCTATTGTGTTTTTGAACCATATAGTAAAGATACTACAGTAAATTATAGTAAAATTATTGCAGCAAATACTCTTGTGTTTTTAACCATATAGTAAAGATACTACAGTAAATTATATTAAAATTACTGCAGCAAATACTCTTGTGTTTTAACCATATAGTAAAGATACTACAGCAAATTACTGTAAAATTACGCTAGTAAATACTTTTGTGTTTTTGAACCATATAGTAAAGATACTACAGTAAATTATAGTAAAATAACTGCAGTAAATACTTTTGTTTTTTGAACCATATAGTAAAGATACTACAGTAAATTATAGTAAAATAACTGCAGTAAATATTATTGTTTTTAACCATACTTTAGTAAAGATACTACAGTAAATTATAGTATATTATAGTAAAATGACTCTAGTAAATACTATAGTGTTTTTGAACCATACTTCATTAAAGATACTACAGTAAATTATAGTAAAATAACTGCAGTAAATAATATTGTGTTTTTTAACCATACTTCATTAAAGATACTACAGTAAATTATAGTAAAATAACTGCAGTAAATACTATTGTGTTTTTAACCATATAGTAAAGATACTACAGTAAATTATAGTAAAATTACTGCAGCAAATACTATTGTGTTTTTAACCATATAGTAAAGATACTACAGTAAATTATAGTAAAATTACTGCAGTAAATACTATTGTGTTTTTAACCATATAGTAAAGAAACTACAGTAAATTATAGTAAAATTACTGCAGCAAATACTATTGTGTTTTTAACCATATAGTAAAGATACTACAGTAAATTATAGTAAAATAACTGCAGTAAATAATGTGTTTTTAAACCATACTTCATTAAAGATACTTCAGTAAATTATAGTAAAATAACTGCAGTAAATAATATTGTGTTTTTTAACCATACTTCATTAAAGATACTACAGTAAATTATAGTAAAATTACTGCAGCAAATACTTTTGTTTTTTGAACCATATAGTAAAGATACTACAGTAAATTATAGTAAAATAACTGCAGTAAATAATGTGTTTTTTAACCATACTTCATTAAAGATACTTCAGTAAATTATAGTAAAATTACTGCAGCAAATACTGTACTGGTTTCAGCATCATCACTGACTGGAGTCATGAAATCATCTCATAACTCAAACACCTGAGATTCATCAACTACCTGCTAATCTATTCGTGTTCACGTAAAGTAGCATTGTTGGCATGTTTGTGTGAGGTAAGGCAAAACACACAAGATATATATAGTACCTTCAATGCGTCTTTATAGCAGAAACTGCTGCAGAAAAAGTTAGGTGGCATGCAGAATATAATGTGGAACTGCATTACACAAAACAAATGTATTGGATTAAAAAGTACATTTACTTCTTCTTAAATGTAGTCAGGTAGAGAATAAAAAGTTAATAGTTAATATGTTAATATCTTTGAACTACAAAGTAGCCAAAAAGATACTTAAGTACATTAACTAATAACATGTACTCAATACTTTACACCACTACGTCTGACCCAAGATCTGAATTATCTAAATTATAGTAAAATTACTGCAGTAAATACTATAGTGTTTTTGAACCATATAGTAAAGATACTACAGTAAATTATAGTAAAATTACTGTAGTAAATACTATTGTGTTTTTAAACCATAGTTTATTAAAGATACTACAGCAAATTACTGTAAAATTACTGCAGTAAATACTATAGTGTTTTTAACCATACTTTAGTAAAGATACTACAGTACATTATAGTATGTTATAGTAAAATTACTGCAGTAAATACTATTGTGTTTTTAAACCATAGTTTATTAAAGATACTACACTAAATTATAGTAAAATAACTGCAGTAAATACTATTGTGTTTTTGAACCATACTATACTAAAGATACTACAGTAAATTATAGTAAAATTACGCTAGTAAATACTATTGTGTTTTAACCATATAGTAAATATACTACAGTAAATAATAGTAAACTTACTCTAGTAAATACTATTGTTTTAACCATACTATAGTAAAGATACTACAGTAAATTATAGTAAATGTACTGCAGCAAATACTATTGTGTTTTTAACCATATAGTAAAGATACTACAGTAAATTATAGTAAATGTACTGCAGTAAATACTGTTGTGTTTTTGAACCATATAGTAAAGAAACTACAGTAAATTATAGTAAAATTACTGCAGTAAATACTATTGTGTTTTTAACCATATAGTAAAGATACTACAGTAAATTATAGTAAATGTACTGCAGTAAATACTGTTGTGTTTTTAACCATATAGTAAAGATACTACAGTAAATTATAGTAAATGTGCTGCAGTAAATACTGTTGTGTTTTTAACCATATAGTAAAGAAACTACAGTAAATTATAGTAAATGTACTGCAGTAAATACTGTTGTGTTTTTAACCATATAGTAAAGAAACTACAGTAAATTATAGTAAAATTACTGCAGTAAATACTATTGTGTTTTTAACCATATAGTAAAGATACTACAGTAAATTATAGTAAATGTACTGCAGTAAATACTATTGTGTTTTTAACCATATAGTAAAGATACTACAGTAAATTAGAGTAAATGTACTGCAGTAAATACTGTTGTGTTTTTAACCATATAGTAAAGAAACTACAGTAAATTATAGTAAAATTACTGCAGTAAATACTATTGTGTTTTTAACCATATAGTAAAGATACTACAGTAAATTATAGTAAATGTACTGCAGTAAATACTGTTGTGTTTTTAACCATATAGTAAAGATACTACAGTAAATTATAGTAAATGTACTGCAGTAAATACTGTTGTGTTTTAACCATATAGTAAAGAAACTACAGTAAATTATAGTAAAATACTGCAGTAAATACTATTGTGTTTTTAACCATATAGTAAAGATACTACAGTAAATTATAGTAAATGTACTGCAGCAAATACTATTGTGTTTTTGAACCATACTATAGTAAAGAAACTACAGTAAATTATAGTAAAATTACGCTAGTAAATACTATTGTGTTTTTGAACGATATAGTAAAGATACTACAGTAAATTATAGTAAAATTACGCTAGTAAATACTATTGTGTTTTTGAACCATATAGTAAAGAAACTACAGTAAATTATAGTAAAATTACTGCAGTAAATACTATTGTGTTTTTGAACCATACTATAGTAAAGATTATACAGTAAATTATAGTAAAATTACTGCAGCAAATACTATTGTGTTTTTGAACCATACTATAGTAAAGAAACTACAGTAAATTATAGTAAAATTACGCTAGTAAATACTATTGTGTTTTTGAACGATATAGTAAAGAAACTACAGTAAATTATAGTAAAATTACTGCAGTAAATACTATTGTGTTTTTGAACCATATAGTAAAGATACTACAGTAAATTATAGTAAAATTACTGCAGTAAATACTATTGTGTTTTTAACCATATAGTAAATATACTACAGTAAATTATAGTAAAATTACTGCAGCAAATACTCTTGTGTTTTAACCATATAGTAAAGATACTACAGTAAATTATAGTAAAATTACTGCAGCAAATACTATTGTGTTTTTGAACCATATAGTAAAGATACTACAGTAAATTATAGTAAAATTACTGCAGCAAATACTATTGTGTTTTTAACCATATAGTAAAGATACTACAGTAAATTATATTAAAATTACTGCAGCAAATACTCTTGTGTTTTAACCATATAGTAAAGATACTACAGTAAATTATAGTAAAATTACTATAGTAAATACTGTTGTGTTTTGAACCATACTATAGTAAAGATACTACAGTAAATTATAGTAAAATTACTGCAGCAAATACTATTGTGTTTTTGAACCATATAGTAAAGAAACTACAGTAAATTATAGTAAAATTACTATAGTAAATACTGTTGTGTTTTGAACCATACTATAGTAAAGATACTACAGTAAATTATAGTAAAATTACTGCAGCAAATACTATTGTGTTTTTGAACCATATAGTAAAGAAACTACAGTAAATTATAGTAAAATTACTGCAGTAAATACTATTGTGTTTTTAACCATATAGTAAAGATACTACAGTAAATTATAGTAAAATTACTGCAGCAAATACTCTTGTGTTTTAACCATATAGTAAAGATACTACAGTAAATTATAGTAAAATTACTGCAGCAAATACTATTGTGTTTTTGAACCATATATTAAAGATACTACAGTAAATTATAGTAAAATTACTGCAGCAAATACTCTTGTGTTTTAACCATATAGTAAAGATACTACAGTAAATTATAGTAAAATTACTGCAGCAAATGCTATTGTGTTTTTGAACCATATAGTAAAGATACTACAGTAAATTATAGTAAAATTATTGCAGCAAATACTCTTGTGTTTTTAACCATATAGTAAAGATACTACAGTAAATTATATTAAAATTACTGCAGCAAATACTCTTGTGTTTTAACCATATAGTAAAGATACTACAGCAAATTACTGTAAAATTACGCTAGTAAATACTTTTGTGTTTTTGAACCATATAGTAAAGATACTACAGTAAATTATAGTAAAATAACTGCAGTAAATACTTTTGTTTTTTGAACCATATAGTAAAGATACTACAGTAAATTATAGTAAAATAACTGCAGTAAATATTATTGTTTTTAACCATACTTTAGTAAAGATACTACAGTAAATTATAGTATATTATAGTAAAATGACTCTAGTAAATACTATAGTGTTTTTGAACCATACTTCATTAAAGATACTACAGTAAATTATAGTAAAATAACTGCAGTAAATAATATTGTGTTTTTTAACCATACTTCATTAAAGATACTACAGTAAATTATAGTAAAATAACTGCAGTAAATACCTATTGTGTTTTAACCATATAGTAAAGATACTACAGTAAATTATAGTAAAATTACTGCAGCAAATACTATTGTGTTTTTAAACCATATAGTAAAGATACTACAGTAAATTATAGTAAAATTACTGCAGTAAATACTATTGTGTTTTTAACCATATAGTAAAGAAACTACAGTAAATTATAGTAAAATTACTGCAGCAAATACTATTGTGTTTTTAACCATATAGTAAAGATACTACAGTAAATTATAGTAAAATAACTGCAGTAAATAATGTGTTTTTAAACCATACTTCATTAAAGATACTTCAGTAAATTATAGTAAAATAACTGCAGTAAATAATATTGTGTTTTTTAACCATACTTCATTAAAGATACTACAGTAAATTATAGTAAAATTACTGCAGCAAATACTTTTGTTTTTTGAACCATATAGTAAAGATACTACAGTAAATTATAGTAAAATAACTGCAGTAAATAATGTGTTTTTTAACCATACTTCATTAAAGATACTTCAGTAAATTATAGTAAAATTACTGCAGCAAATACTGTACTGGTTTCAGCATCATCACTGACTGGAGTCATGAAATCATCTCATAACTCAAACACCTGAGATTCATCAACTACCTGCTAATCTATTCGTGTTCACGTAAAGTAGCATTGTTGGCATGTTTGTGTGAGGTAAGGCAAAACACACAAGATATATATAGTACCTTCAATGCGTCTTTATAGCAGAAACTGCTGCAGAAAAAGTTAGGTGGCATGCAGAATATAATGTGGAACTGCATTACACAAAACAAATGTATTGGATTAAAAAGTACATTTACTTCTTCTTAAATGTAGTCAGGTAGAGAATAAAAAGTTAATAGTTAATATGTTAATATCTTTGAACTACAAAGTAGCCAAAAAGATACTTAAGTACATTAACTAATAACATGTACTCAATACTTTACACCACTACGTCTGACCCAAGATCTGAATTATCTAAATTATAGTAAAATTACTGCAGTAAATACTATAGTGTTTTTGAACCATATAGTAAAGATACTACAGTAAATTATAGTAAAATTACTGTAGTAAATACTATTGTGTTTTTAAACCATAGTTTATTAAAGATACTACAGCAAATTACTGTAAAATTACTGCAGTAAATACTATAGTGTTTTTAACCATACTTTAGTAAAGATACTACAGTACATTATAGTATGTTATAGTAAAATTACTGCAGTAAATACTATTGTGTTTTTAAACCATAGTTTATTAAAGATACTACAGTAAATTATAGTAAAATTACTGCAGTAAAAACTGTTGTGTTTTTGAACCATATAGTAAAGATACTACAATAAATTATAGTAAAATTACTGTAGTAAATACTATAGTGTTTTTGAACCATATAGTAAAGATACTACAGTAAATTATAGTAAAATTACTGCAGTAAATACTATTGTGTTTTTAAACCATAGTTTATTAAAGATACTACAGCAAATTACTGTAAAATTACTGCAGTAAATACTATAGTGTTTTTAACCATACTTTAGTAAAGATACTACAGTACATTATAGTATGTTATAGTAAAATTACTGCAGTAAATACTATTGTGTTTTTAAACCATAGTTTATTAAAGATACTACAGTAAATTATAGTAAAATTACTGCAGTAAAAACTATTGTGTTTTTGAACCATATAGTAAAGATACTACAGTAAATTATAGTAAAATTACTGTAGTAAATACTATTGTGTTTTTAAACCATAGTTTATTAAAGATACTACAGTAAATTATAGTAAATAACTGCAGTAAATACTATTGTGTTTTTAACCATACTTTAGTAAAGATACTACAGTACATTATAGTAAAATTACTGCAGTAAATACTATTGTGTTTTTGAAGCATACTTTATTAAAGATACTACAGTAAATTATAGAAAAATTACTGCAGTAAATACTATTGTGTTTTTGAACCATACTTTAGTAAAGATACTTCAGTAAATTATAGTAAAATAATTTACCTATATTTTGCAATAAATCAAGGTCTCTCAAACGTCTACAAACCCTCAAGTCTCAGTTCAACTCAAATGCACAAAAAGGCCATAAGTAAACCAATATCCTTTAAAAAGGTCTTGTCAATATAGCAGATAAATGAAGTAATGTTAAGTCAAATAGCCAAAGTCTTCTTGCACTGGATGTACTGATTTCAGCATCATCACTGACTGGAGTCATGAAATCATCTCATAACTCAAACACCTGAGATTCATCAACTACCTGCTAATCCATGTTCATGTAAAGTAGCATTGTTGGCATGTTTGTGTGAGGTAAGGCAAAACACACAAGATATATATAGTACCTTCAATGCGTCTTTATAGCAGAAACTGCTGCAGAAAAAGTTAGGTGGCATGCAGAATATAATGTGTAACTGCATTACACAAAACAAATGTATTGGATTAAAAAGTACATTTACTTCTTCATAAATGTAGTCAGGTGGAGCATAAAAGTTAATAGTTAATATGTTAATATCTTTGAACTAAAAAGTAGCCAAAAAGATACTTAAGTACATTAACTAATAACATGTACCCAATACTTTACACCACTACGTCTGACCCAAGATCTGGGTTACACAAAAGCTGAAAGAATAAAGATGAGCAAGATGGAGGGGAAGTTATTCTGATTCAAAATGATTAAAACAATGATGATTGGCACTAATAGATCATTAAGAATAAACACTGCACTATTGTCCATTTTCATGGTGACTTTATCTCTAATAAGTGTTGCTAGGATTCATGTTTTGTGCTGTTGTCTCCTGTGTAGCTCATAACTCAGAGAAACAAACGCAAGATCCAGACAGAAATGTGTTCTAGCTGCATTCCCATCATTCCCAGCATTCCCAGGGTGACTGCAATCCGGTGTCTTAGGATATATATATATATATATATATATATATATATATATATATATATATATATATATATATATATATATATATATATATATATATTAGTATAAAAACTATATATATATATTATCCCAATAAAACAACGGATTGAACAGATTCACACTGAGAACATTCAGGATTGCCGATGAAACCGCGTTAAAGGTTAAACTTCAGTTATAAATGAGTTATCTCGATCTTTGCTCGAGCTCTGAACTCTCTCATGTTGGAGATCACTGTTGTAATACTTGCATTGAGATATACTGATTCACACACACTCACACACACACCCTCAACTGTCTCAGTCACACAAAGACTCAAACACACCTCAGTCATGTAACAAAACACATATTTTCAATTGTAACCCATTTCCTTCTAACAGGAAGTTTTGATTCATAAGTTTATGTATATAATTAATGTGCGTCAGCAATGCTTCTATCGCATGTTTCTGCTTCTTCTTCTCCTGTTTTTTGAACTGGAGATTCTGTAAGAAAAATTTAAAAAAATACAGCTTTCTGTAACATTAGACAGTTTTGATTCATATGTTTATTTATAATTGACATGTGCATCAGCAATGCTTCTATCGCATGTTTCTGCTTCTTCTTCTCCTGTGTTTGGATGTGGAGATTCTGTGTTTTGAAGAAAGAGATTTAAAAAAATGCAGCTTTTAATTAAAGTTCCTGTGCCAGTTTGTAGTTTTATGTAGTTTTGAAACTATTTAAACCCATCAGACAATCATGCTGCCGGTATTATTTAGCACTAAAACCCAGCCATGTGACATAAGGCAGGGTTATCTGAGTGTCATTGTGATACCATTATAGCTTTTATTCAAATGTTCAATTCGTTTTCAATTACTGCGACACATGCTAAAACATGCCGGCATTGTGTTAATTCATGTCATAAACCTGCTAAAAGCATGCTAAAACATGTTAAAAATGTGTTAAATAATGCTAACAAAATGATAAAGCATGATGCATAATGCTAACAGAATGTTAAAACATGCTAGTATCATGTTTGCAAAATGTTAAAACATGGTAGCGTTATTCTACTTCATGCTAGTTTAGCAAACATGTTAGCAACATGTTAAAATGTGAACTATGTGTTAAAACATGCTAACAATATGGTAGCATTGTGCTAATTCATGCTATAAACATGTATTTTTGAAACATTTATTTTTAACCCAGCATAGTTGATTCATTTTTATTACAATACTAGCATATTTTATTTTTTTTGTATTTCAAACATGAATTAATGTCTACAGATGAACTTAAATCCTCTAAACTTAAAAAAATAAATAAAATAAAATACAGTACACAACCACTGGCTTGCATGATTATGTCTGATCCAGGATCTGGGTTACACAAAACTACCCAAACACTAAAAGTATAAAGATGAGAAAGATGGAGGGGAAGTTATTCTGATTCAAGATTATTAAAACAATGATGATGTGCACAGATAGATCATTAAGAATAAACACTGCAATACTGTCCATTTTCATTGTGACTTTATCTCTAATAAGAGTTGCTAGGATTCATGTTTTGTGCTGTTGTCTCCTGTGTAGCTCATAACCCAGAGAAACAAACGCAAGATGCAGACAGAAATGTGTTCTAGCTGCATTCCCAGCATTCCCAAGAGAGATATTTAAATGCAAATTAGTTTAGGATAATATACTAATAAAACAACTGATTGACACTGAGAACATTCAGGATTGCCGATGAAACCGCGTTAAAGGTTAAACTTCAGTTATAAATGAGTTATCTCGATCTTTGCTCGAGCTCTGAACTCTCTCATGTTGGAGATCGCTGTTGTAATACTTGCATTGAGATATACTGATTCACACACACTCACACACACACCCTCAACTGTCTCAGTCACACAAAGACTCAAACACACCTCAGTCACGTAACAAAACCAACACACTTATTTTTAGTCACTGACCCATTTCATTCTGTAACATTAGGCAGATTTGATTCATATGTTTATGTATATAATTGACATGCGTCAGTAATGCTTCTATCGCATGTTTCTGCTTCTTCTTCTTCTTCTTCTCCTGTGTTTTGAACTGGAGATTCTGTAAGAAAGAGTAAAAAATGCAGCTTTCTGTAACATTAGGCAGATTTGATTCATATGTTTATGTATATAACTGACATGCGTCAGTAATGCTTCTATCGCATGTTTCTTCTTCTTCTTCTTCTTCTTCTCCTGCGTTTTGAACTGGAGATTCTGTAAGAAAGAGTAAAAAATGCAGCTTTCTGTAAC
Organism: Pseudorasbora parva; assembly: GCF_024679245.1. Classification (NCBI taxonomy): domain Eukaryota; kingdom Metazoa; phylum Chordata; class Actinopteri; order Cypriniformes; family Gobionidae; genus Pseudorasbora; species Pseudorasbora parva. The sequence goes on from NC_090190.1 coordinate 43,456,595, forward strand.
ATTAGGCAGATTTGATTCATATGTTTATGTATATAACTGACATGCGTCAGTAATGCTTCTATCGCATGTTTCTTCTTCTTCTTCTCCTGTGTTTTGAACTGGAGATTCTGTTAGAAAGAGTAAAAAATGCAGCTTTCTGTAACATTAGGCAGATTTGATTCATATGTTTATGTATATAACTGACATGTGTTAGCAATGCTTCTATCGCATGTTTCTGCTTCTTCTTCTACTAAAACCTGGCCGTGTGACATGAGTCAGAGTTATCTGAGTATCATTGTGATACCATTATAGCTTTTATATTTTCAACTAGTTTTTATGTGACACATGCTAACAACATGTTAAAACATGCTAGCATTGTGTTAATTAATCTCATAAACTTGCTAAAACATGTTAACAATGTGTTAAATAATGCTAACAAAATTAAAAACATGATACATAATGCTAAAATGTTAAAACATGGTAGCATTATTCATGCTAATTTAGCAAACACGCTAACAACATGTTAAAATGTGAACAATGTGCTATAACATGCTAGCAATATGTTAGCATTGTGCTAATTCATGCTATAAACATGTATTTTTTAAACATTTATTTTTAACCCAGATTCATTTTTATTATGATACTAGCTATTTTTTCTTTTTCTTTTTTTTTTGCACTTCAAACATGAATTCATATCTACAGATTAACTTTAATCCTCTAAACTTAAAAAAAAAAAAAAAAAAACTCTGATCCAGGATCTGGGTTACACAAAAAATACACAAACACTGAAGAAATAAAGATGAGAAAGATGGAGGGGAAGTTATTCTGATTCAAGATTATTAAAACAATGATGATGTGCACAGATAGATCATAAACACTGCAATACTGTCCATTTTCATTGTGACTTTATCTCTAATAAGAGTTGCTAGGATTCATGTTTTGTGCTGTTGTCTCCTGTGTAGCTCATAACCCAGAGAAACAAACGCAAGATGCAGACAGAAATGTGTTCTAGCTGCATTCCCATCATTCCCAAGAGAGATATTTAAATGCAAATTAGTTTAGGATAATAAACTAATAAAACAACGGATTGAACAGATTCACACTGAGAACAGTCAGGATTGCCGATGAAACCGCGTTAAAGGTTAAACTTCAGTTATAAATGAGTTGTCTCGATCTTTGCTCGAGCTCTGAACTCTCTCATGTTGGAGATCGCTGTTGTAATACTTGCATTTAGATATACTGATTCACACACACTCACACACACACCCTCAACTGTCTTAGTTACACAAAGACTCAAACACACCTCAGTCACGTAACAAAACCAACACACTTATTTTTAGTCACTGACCCATTTCATTCTGTAACATTAGGCAGATTTGATGAATATGTTTATGTATATAACTGACATGCGTCAGCAATGCTTCTATTGCATGTTTCTGCTTCTTCTTCTCCTGTGTTTTGAACTGGAGATTCTGTAAGAAAGAGTTAAAAAATGCAGCTTTCTGTAACATTAGGCAGTTTTGATGAATATGTTTATGTATATAACTGACATGTGTTAGCAATGCTTCTATCACATGTTTCTTCTTCTTCTTCTCCTGTGTTTTGAACTGGAGATTCTGTAAGAAAGAGTTAAAAAATGCAGCTTTCTGTAACATTAGGCAGTTTTGATGAATATGTTTATGTATATAACTGACATGTGTTAGTAATGCTTCTATCGCATGTTTCTGCTTCTTCTTCTTCTTCTTCTCCTGTGTTTTGAACTGGAGATTCTGTAAGAAAGAGTAAAAAATGCAGCTTTCTGTAACATTAGGCAGTTTTGATTCATATGTTTATGTATATAATTAACGTTCGTTAGCAATGCTTCTATCCCATGTTTCTGCTTCTTCTTCTCCTGTGTTTGGACCGAAAGATTCTGTAAGAAAGAGATTGAAAAATGCTGGTTTTAATTAAAATTCCTGTGTCATTTTGTTGTAGTTTTAAAACTACATGAATTATCATGTTGTTAACATGATTTATTACAATGCTAGTACTAGTATTACAATGTTGCTACCATAATACTAACATGAATGAACACATTGATAGCATGTTTTAATAAGTTTCCAGCCTGTTTCTAGCATCGATTAGCACATTTCTTACATATTGTAATATGTTGGTAAAACAATGTCTAGCTAAATGTTACTATCATGAATTAACATGTTGATAATATGAATTAGCAGAATGCTAGAATCCTGTTAGCATAATTAACCACATTACTACCATGACACTAACATGGATTAGCACATTGTTAGCATTTTTAATACCTTTAAAGCCTGTTTCTAACATAGATTAGCACATTTCTAACATATTTTAGCATGTTCCCACCTGAAAAAATACTATAGTATATTATAGTAAAATTACTCTAGTAAATACTATAGTGTTTTTGACCCATACTATAGTAAATAAACAATAATAAATTAACAAAGTGTAGTAAATACTATAATATACTACAGTTTACTGTAGTATCTTTACTATAGTATGACTAAAGTATTTTGCTGTCATTTTACTATAGTATTTTTTCATGTGCATTGCTAACACAATTTCTAGCTAAATGTTTTTATCGTTAATTAGCATGTGCTAACATGAATTTAAACAATGCTAGAATCATGCTAGCATTATTTACTATATCGCTACCATGATACTAACACGAATTAGCACATTGTTACAGTTTTAATACTTTCAGCCATTTTGCTAACATGATTTCTAGTTAAATGTTTCTATCATGAATTAGCATGTTGCTAGCATGAATTAGCACAATACTAGAATCCTGCTAACATGATTTACCACATTGCTACCATGATACTAACATGAATTAGCACGTTAGAATGTTTTAATACATTTCCAGCATGTTTCTAGCATATATTAGCATGTTTTACTAACATGAATTCTAGCTAAATGTTTCTATCATGAATTAGCATTTTGTTAGCATTTCCAGCCTGTTTCTAACACATTAACAATATTAGCTAACATGTTTGTTAACACTATAGCTAAATGTGTCTATCACTGACACAGGTGTGTGAAGGCAGGAAGAGGAATCAAGTTCAACAAGAATTGTAAAAACAAACACTCTCAAGGCAGGCAGACAGGCAACGGCAGATGACTAACAAGACACAGCTGGGACAAATTCATTAATTTACAAATTAATGAGGGTAACCATGGTAACAAGCAAGTGGCAGGAAACTAAGACAAAGGAACATGTGACGTATGACAACAAACTGAAAGTCCATGAACAAAACTAAACAGGATGGTGACAATCTTCAATTAGCATGTTGCTAGCATGAATTAGCACAATGCGTGTCAGGATCCCCCAGACTCAAGAGACAGAAGAAGTGTAACTCAGGTAATTCATTGAGCAATATGTGCAGGGACAGGTTAAACAGGCAAGAAAACGGATGAACAGTTCCATGTAATATGTGTGACTTAGCATATCTTATCTTATCTATCTACAGCCCACACATCACATGCACTCACAGGACTGCAGATCACACAGAGATAAAGCCTGAAGATAAGCTTCCAGGTAAGACAGTCTGAGTCCTTCCTTTACGAAGCCGAAAGTAAGACTGAATAGCCATATGTACACCGTGGGGCCAGAAAATCTGCAGCGCTACGGTAAAACACGGCCGTGTGACATGTGTCAAGTGTTATTATGACACTATTATAGCTTTTATTAATATTTTCAATTAGTTTTTATGTGACACATGCTACCAACATGCTATCATTGTTTTAATTCATGACATACACTTCCTAAAAGCATGTTAAAACATGTTAGCATTGTGTTAATTCATGCCATAAACTTGCTCAAACATGTTAGCATTGTGCAGAAAATTCTATCAATGTGCTAAATCATGATACGTTATGCTAAATCAGACTAACAGCAAGCTAAAACATGCTATCATTGTGTTAATTTGTGTTACCATTAAAGCATTAACAATGTTTTAAATAATGCTAGCAAAATGCTAAAACATGATACATAATGTTAAAACATCCCACATGAAAAAGTACTATAGTATATTACAGTAAAATTACTCTAGTAAATACTATAGTGCTTTTCAACCATACTATAGTAAAGATACTACAGTAAATTATAGTATACTATAGTAAATTACTCTAGTAAATACTATCGTGTTTTTGAACCATACTATAGTAAAGATACTAAAGTAAATTATAGTCTTTTATAGTAAAATTAGTCTGGTAAATACTACAGGTCCTTCTCAAAAAATTAGCATATTGTGATAAAGTTCATTATTTTCCATAATGTAATGATAAAAATTAAACTTTCACATATTTTAGATTCATTGCACACCAACTGAAATATTTCAGGTCTTTTATTGTTTTAATACTGATGATTTTGGCACACAGCTCATGAAAACCCAAAACTCCCATCTCAAAAAATTAGCATATTTCATCCGACCAATAAAAAAAAAGGTGTTTTTAATACAAAAAAAGTCAACCTTCAAATAATGATGTTCAGTTCTGCACTCAACACTTGGTGGGGAATCCTTTAGCAGAAATGACTGCTTCACTGCGGCGTGGCGTGGAGGCGATCAGCCTGTGGCGCTGCTGAGGTGTTCTGGAGGCGATCAGCCTGTGGCGCTGCTGAGGTGTTCTGGAGGCGATCAGCCTGTGGCGCTGCTGAGGTGTTCTGGAGGCGATCAGCCTGTGGCACTGCTGAGGTGTTCTGGAGGCGATCAGCCTGTGGCCCTGCTGAGGTGTTCTGGAGGCGATCAGCCTGTGGCGCTGCTGAGGTGTTCTGGAGGCGATCAGCCTGTGGCGCTGCTGAGGTGTTCTGGAGGCGATCAGCCTGTGGCTCTGCTGAGGTGTTCTGGAGGCGATCAGCCTGTGGCGCTGCTGAGGTGTTCTGGAGGCGATCAGCCTGTGGCGCTGCTGAGGTGTTCTGGAGGCGATCAGCCTGTGGCGCTGCAGAGGTGTTCTGGAGGCGATCAGCCTGTGGCGCTGCTGAGGTGTTCTGGAGGCGATCAGCCTGTGGCGCTGCTGAGGTGTTCTGGAGGCGATCAGCCTGTGGCACTGCTGAGGTGTTCTGGAGGCGATCAGCCTGTGGCGCTGCTGAGGTATTCTGGAGGCGATCAGCCTGTGGCACTGCTGAGGTGTTCTGGAGGCGATCAGCCTGTGGCGCTGCTGAGGTGTTCTGGAGGCGATCAGCCTGTGGCACTGCTGAGGTATTCTGGAGGCGATCAGCCTGTGGCACTGCTGAGGTGTTCTGGAGGCGATCAGCCTGTGGCGCTGCTGAGGTGTTCTGGAGGCGATCAGCCTGTGGCGCTGCTGAGGTGTTCTGGAGGCGATCAGCCTGTGGCACTGCTGAGGTGTTCTGGAGGCGATCAGCCTGTGGCACTGCTGAGGTGTTCTGGAGGCGATCAGCCTGTGGCGCTGCTGAGGTGTTCTGGAGGCGATCAGCCTGTGGCGCTGCTGAGGTGTTCTGGAGGCGATCAGCCTGTGGCGCTGCTGAGGTGTTCTGGAGGCGATCAGCCTGTGGCGCTGCTGAGGTGTTCTGGAGGCGATCAGCCTGTGGCGCTGCTGAGGTGTTCTGGAGGCGATCAGCCTGTGGCACTGCTGAGGTGTTCTGGAGGCGATCAGCCTGTGGCGCTGCTGAGGTGTTCTGGAGGCGATCAGCCTGTGGCGCTGCTGAGGTGTTCTGGAGGCGATCAGCCTGTGGCGCTGCTGAGGTGTTCTGGAGGCGATCAGCCTGTGGCGCTGCTGAGGTGTTCTGGAGGCGATCAGCCTGTGGCTCTGCTGAGGTGTTCTGGAGGCGATCAGCCTGTGGCGCTGCTGAGGTGTTCTGGAGGCGATCAGCCTGTGGCGCTGCTGAGGTGTTCTGGAGGCGATCAGCCTGTGGCGCTGCTGAGGTGTTCTGGAGGCGATCAGCCTGTGGCTCTGCTGAGGTGTTCTGGAGGCGATCAGCCTGTGGCACTGCTGAGGTGTTCTGGAGGCGATCAGCCTGTGGCTCTGCTGAGGTGTTCTGGAGGCGATCAGCCTGTGGCACTGCTGAGGTGTTCTGGAGGCGATCAGCCTGTGGCTCTGCTGAGGTGTTCTGGAGGCGATCAGCCTGTGGCACTGCTGAGGTGTTCTGGAGGCGATCAGCCTGTGGCGCTGCTGAGGTGTTCTGGAGGCGATCAGCCTGTGGCGCTGCTGAGGTGTTCTGGAGGCGATCAGCCTGTGGCGCTGCTGAGGTGTTCTGGAGGCGATCAGCCTGTGGCGCTGCTGAGGTGTTCTGGAGGCCCAGGATGCTCCGATAGCGGCCTTAAGCTCATCAGGAGTGTTGGGTCTCGCGTCTCTCAACTCTCTTTTCACAATATCCCACAGATTCTCTATGGGGATCAGGTCAGGAGAGTTGAGCACAGTAATACCATGGTCAGTAAACCATTTACCAGTGGTTTTGGCACTGTGAGCAGGTGCCAGGTCGTGCTGAAAAACCAAATCTTCATCTCCATAAATCTTTTCAGCAGATGGAAGCATGAAGTGCTCCAAAATCTCCTGATAGCGAGCTGCATTGACCCTGCCCTTGATAAAACACAGTGGACCAACACCAGCAGCTGACATGGCACCCCAGACCATCACTGACTGTGGGGACTTCACACTGGACTTCAGGCATTTGGGCATTTCCTTCTCCCCAGTCTTCCTCCAGACTCTGGCACCTCAAGTACCAAAAGTACTTTGGACCGCTGAGCACCAGTCCAGTGCTGCTTCTCTGTAGCCCAGAAGTGTCTTGAGCTGGGGAATGTGGCACCTGTAGCCCATTTCCTGCTCACGCCTGTGCACGGCGGCTCTGGATGTTTCTCCTCCAGACTCTGTCCACTGCTTCCGCAGGTCCCCCAAGGTCTGGAATCGGTCCTTCTCCACAATCTTCCTCAGGGTCCGCTCACCTCTTCTCGCTGTGCAGCGTTTTTTCCCACAGACTTCCCACTGAGGTGCCTTGATACAGCACTCTGGGAACAGCCTATTCGTTCAGAAATGTCTTTCTGTGTCTTCCCCTCTCGCTTGAGGGTGTCAATGATGGCCTTCTGGACAGCAGTCAGGTCGGCAGTCTTACCCATGATTGCGTTTTTTTTTGTAATGAACCAGGCTGGGAGTTTTTAAAAGCCTCAGGAATCTTTTGCAGGTGTTTAGAGTTCATTAGTTGATTCAGATGATTAGGTTAATAGCTCGTTTAGAGAACCGCTTCATGATATGCTAATTTTTTGAGATAGGAACTTTGGGTTTTCATGAGCTGTATGCCAAAATCATCAGTATTAAAACAATAAAAGACCTGAAATATTTCAGCTGGTGTGCAATGAATCTAAAATATATGAAAGTTTAATTTTTATCATTACATTATGAAAAATAATGAACTTTATTACAATATGCTTATTTTTTTTAGAAGGACCCGTATTGTGTTTTTTAAACTATACTATAGTAAAAATTATAGTATATTATACAACATGAGAGTGTGTTAAATTATGCTAAGGACATGTTAAAACACATTAACAATATGTTAATTCATGCTAGTATCATGTTTGCAAAATGTTACAATATGGTAGCATCATTCTAGTTTGTGCTAGTTTAGCAATAACAAGCTAGCAATGCATTACCTCATGCTAGCAACATAAACAATTTGCTAATTTATTTTAGCAACATACTTGTAATGTGTTAAACATGCTAGCAATATAGTACCATTGTGTTAATGTATGCTATAAAAATACTAGCAATGTGATAAACCATGGTAGTGTAATGCTAGCAAAATGTACAATAATGCTATCCTCATGGTAGCATTCTGCAAATTCATGCTGGAGACATGTTAACAGCATGATAGCAGTCTGTTAAATTACGTTAGCAACATGTTAACAACGTGATCGTGCATGCTAGTTTCATGTTTTCAATGTGTTAAAACATGCTAGCAACATGGTAGCATTGTGCTAATTAATGCTGGAAAAATGTCAACTTTTTGCAAACATGATCCTAGCATGAATTAGCACATTGTTAACGTTTCAACAGTAACACAAATTAACACAATGATAGCATGTTTTAGCTTGTTGTTGTTAGCATGACTCAGCATAATTTATCATGTTTTAGCACACTGATAGAATTTTTTGAACATTGCTAACATGTTTTATCATGCTGTTAGCTGGTTTATGACATGAATTAGCCAATGCTACCATGTTTTAGCATGTTGCTAGCATGTCCCATGAAAACTAATTGAGAATATTAATAAAAGCTATAATCGTACACAATGACACTAAAATAACTCTGACTCGTGTCACACGGCATGCAGCGATTGTTATTGCTATAGAAACATAACTCAAACATAACTCATTAGTTTGACGCATATGGTCGGTTATGTAAAATCTCTGACATCACGTCCCTCCGTTACCATGGCAGCAGTTTATGTTTATGGATGGGATGGGTGTGGGACTGTCACCGAATCAGATGAGCTGAGCAAAGATATCAAAACATTATGATAATTATGATAATCTAAGTAGGTTGAAAATGGCCTGGTTTAAAGAGTGACGATATGAGTGGAAGTCCCCGAAAATACCAAATAGGTGTCACATGCCTGTCCTGTCTTGTGTGCACATGTGGGTTCTGTCATGTCTTGCATGTGCTACTGTCAACCCCGCCCTTCTTGTTATCTGATTATTGGTTTATTTGCCCCACCTGTTCTCCCTCATTATCTGCCTTGTTTGTTCCCTTTATAATCTCCTTGTGTTTGTCAGTCTGTGTTGGATCCTTGTGTAATGTCTGCGTCTTCCGTCCTCCCCGTGATTCTGTTGGTTTGTTTAAGTTTGTATTTATATTATTCTATTATGTGTTTTTCCCCCTCGTGGGTTTTGTTTTGAGTTTATGTTTTGTTTTTGTAAATAAATCATCTTTTTTCTGCACTTGAGTCCTCGCACCCTTTTCCCTTGTCTGTGACGTGACAGAAGGATCCAACCCTAGAGGACTCAGCAAGAGGATTGTTTATTTTTGTTGTTTGCTCTTTGAACTATGGAGCTAACCAGGCACGTACAGGTGATGCGGCAGGTGAACTCTAAATACATCCGCCAACAGGGGGCGGGTGTAAGAGAGTTCGCCTGCAAATTCCTTATTGAGGTGCATCACCTGTACCTCAATGAGACAGAGAAGGCAGAGGTGTTTAACCTCTGCCTGGACATGCCTCTCAGCCCCATGGAGGTTGAGAGAATGGGAACCCCGGACTTTTGGGAGTTTGTGGAACAGCTGGACTCCAGTCCCTCTAGGACCAGGGGCTGGATAGCTCCGGTGGTTCCTGTTCCAGTGGCCCCAGTTCCAGTGGCACCAGCTCCGGTGGTCTCTAAAAGGAGGAGGAGAAGGAAGGCTCCCTCCGTGCCTGTTCTTGTGGTCCCAGCTCCAGTGGTCCCTGTGCCGGTGGTCCCAGTGCCGGCGGATCGCATGCCGGTGGTCCCAGTACCGGCGGATCGTGTTCCGGTGGTCCCTGTGCCGGTTGTCCCTGTGCCGGTGGATCGTGTTCTGGTGGTCCCTGTGCCGGTGGATCGTGTTCCGGTGGTCCCTGTGCCGGTGGATCGTGTTCCGGTGGTCCCTGTGCCGGTGGATCGTGTTCCGGTGGTCCCTGTGCCGGTGGATCGTGTTCCGGTGGTCCCTGTGCCGGTGGATCGTGTTCTGGTGGTCCCTATTCCGGTGGATCGTGTTCCGGAGGTCCCTGTACCGGTAGATCGTGTTCCGGTGGTCTCTATTCCGGTGGATCGTGTTCCGGTGGTCCCGATGCCGGTGGTCTCTGTTCCGGTGGATAGTGTTCCGGTGGTCCCTGTGCTGGTGGATCGCATTCCGGTGGACGCCGCTGGGCCGGAGATGCCTCCCAGGCGTCCTGCTCTCACCGCACCTCCCAGGCGTCCAGCTCTCACCGCGCCTCCCAGGCGTCCAGCTCTCACCGCGCCTCCCAGGCGTCCAGCTCTCACCGCGCCTCCCAGGCGTCCAGCTCTCACCGCGCCTCCCAGGCGTCCAGCTCTCACCGCGCCTCCCAGGCGTCCTGCTCTCCGTGCGCCGCTGAGGCGTCCTGCTCTCCGTGCGCCGCTGAGGCGTCCTGCTCTCCGTGCGCCGCTGAGGCGTCCTGCTCTCCGTGCGCCGCTGAGGCGTCCTGCTCTCCGTGCGCCGCTGAGGCGTCCTGCTCTCCGTGCGCCGCTGAGGCGTCCTGCTCTCCGTGCGCCGCTGAGGCGTCCTGCCCTCCGTGCGCCGCTGAGGCGTCCTGCTCTCCGTGCGCCGCTGAGGCGTCCTGCTCTCCGTGCGCCGCTGAGGCGTCCTGCTCTCCGTGCGCCGCTGAGGCGTCCTGCTCTCCGTGCGCCTCTGAGGCGTCCTGCTCTCCATGCGCCACTGAGGCGTCCTGCTCTCCGTGCGCCGCTGAGGCGTCCTGCTCTCCCTGCGCCGCCCTGGGTGCCTGAACTTTTTGTTTTCCTCATGTGTCCCTTGTTGACCCCTCCCTTGTCTGTTCCTTCCTTGTCTGTTTCTCCTGTCCCTCCCGTGCCCCCCTGGTCAGTCCCTCCCGTGCCCCCCTGGTCAGTCCCTCCCGTGCCCCCCTGGTCTGTCCCTCCCGTGCCCCCCTGGTCTGTCCCTCCCGTGCCCCCCTGGTCTGTCCCTCCCGTGCCCCCCTGGTCTGTCCCTCCCGTGCCCCCCTGGTCTGCCCCGCCCATCCCGCCCTGGTCTGTCCCTCCCGTCCCGCCCTGGTCTGTCCCTCCCGTCCCGCCCTGGTCTGTCCCTCCCGCCCCGCCCTGGTCTGTCCCTCCCGTCCCTCCCTGGTCTGTCCCGCCCGTCCCTAGTGGAGCGTCTGGTAGCCGCTCCTTAAGGAGGGGGTAATGTCACATGCCTGTCCTGTCTTGTGTGCACATGTGGGTTCTGTCATGTCTTGCATGTGCTACTGTCAACCCCGCCCTTCTTGTTATCTGATTATTGGTTTATTTGCCCCACCTGTTCTCCCTCATTATCTGCCTTGTTTGTTCCCTTTATAATCTCCTTGTGTTTGTCAGTCTGTGTTGGATCCTTGTGTAATGTCTGCGTCTTCCGTCCTCCCCGTGATTCTGTTGGTTTGTTTAAGTTTGTATTTATATTATTCTATTATGTGTTTTTCCCCCTCGTGGGTTTTGTTTTGAGTTTATGTTTTGTTTTTGTAAATAAATCATCTTTTTTCTGCACTTGAGTCCTCGCACCCTTTTCCCTTGTCTGTGACGTGACAATAGGTAAAACCAGGGCTAACTATGGTTAAATATGAAAATACCCCGGTGTGTGTAGGTACTTTTCTCTCGGCCGTCCTGTTTGCATTCTGCCCCATTCTCCCACATTTAACCTAAATAGAAGATTGATGTGTTTGAATTGCAGATCAAATTGCAGTGCATTTGAGTGACACAAACTGATTAATGCACTAAATGTGAGAATATATGTAAGGCCGGCCAAAACGTCCCAATGGAGGCTAACTATTGGTTGTTTGGAAAAGGGATTTAATTCCAATTCCTCTTTATCTGACTCCATTTAAACATAATTTTGAATTTAGGTTTTATGCCAATTGTTTATTTGGTACTTTATATTTAATAGTTTAACCACACATTTAATTATTCTGTTTTATCTGGGCCAGATTATATATATATATTCAGATTATATTCTTCAAAGAAAATTTTGCTGACTGGGCAGTATTATATTTTTGCAGTGCCTTCGTTTAAAGAACACTGAATAGTTTCTTGAGATTTCTTAATGTTGTTGAATGTTCCCACATGAAAAAAATACTATAGTATATTATAGTAAAATTACTTTAGTAAGTTTAATTGTGTTTTTGAACCATACTATAGTAAATATACTACAGTAAATTAACAGTTTAGCAAATACTATAATATATTACAATTTACTGTATTATCTTTACTATAGTATGGTTCAATCATAGTAAGCAAGAGGATCACCTCTGTATTATAAATGTTAGGTGTGTAGTTTAAGGGGGAGTGTGTAATTGGTTGGTTGATGGTAGTCTGTGTATTTATTGCAGGTATTGTGTGCGCGCGTGTGTGTAGTGTGTGTGTGTAAGTGATAGTCATGTATGGACTATACGTTTTTTGTTTTGTTTGTTTTTTTAAGTGGACAATGTATTGTATGTGTCCAAGACAAAATTTCCCTCCGGATGATAAAAGTTTATAGTTCATTCTTCAAACGTTAAGAGAACGTTACATTGTGTCATTCTTCAAACGTTAAGAGAACGTTACATTGTATCATTCTTCAAACGTTAAGAGAACGTTACATTGTATCATTCTTCAAACGTTAAGAGAATGTTACATTGTATCATTCTTCAAACGTTAAGAGAACGTTACATTGTTTCATTCTTCAAACGTTAAGAGAACGTTACATTGTATCATTCTTCAAACGTTAAGGGAACGTTACATTGTGTCATTATTCAAACGTTAAGGGAACGTTACATTGTATCATTCTTCAAACGTTAAGAGAACGTTACATTGTGTCATTCTTCAAACGTTAAGAGAACGTTACATTGTGTCATTCTTCAAACGTTAAGGGAACGTTACATTGTGTCATTCTTTATACATTAAGAAAGACTTCCAGAAGAACAGTCATCTCTGCAGCTCTCCACCAATCAGGCCTGAGTGGGAGATATGGAAGCCACGCCTCAGGAAAAGGCCGTCTGGAGTTTGCCAAAAGGCACCTGAAGGACTCTCAGACCATGAGTAACACAATCCTCTGGTCTGATGAAACAAAGATTGAACTCTATGACCTGAATTGGTCACCACTCATCACCTGGCCAATCCCATACCTACAGTGGAGCATGGTGGTGGCAGCATAATGCTGTGGGGGTGTTTTCAGCGGAAGGAACGGAGACACTTGAGCCTAGGCCTTATGGTTTAGGAGTTATGAGCCATTTTGTTCTTTTGAGCGCTGTAGCGCCCCCATCAGGGCGAGCATTGGTGACATTGTAGTCGGTGTGGGTACTGCCAGCCCTCAAAGAATCAAGTATCTATAGCCCCGTTTCCACCAAAATTACCCGGACCAATTTGTACCAGGAACATTTTTACAGGAACTTTTCTCCCCCCAGACCTGCAGCTGTCTGCGTTTCCACCGCGATAAAGTTCCGAGAAGATTAGGCAGATTAATCCGGTGATGTAGGACTGCGCTCGACTGCTCCTCCAAGTCAATGACGGACAGTAATCATTTTTAAGTGTACCGACTGAAAGATTTAGTGGACTGTTTACATGAGCCGTTATCTAAACCGATCTGGTGTTTACATGTGATGACTTTCAATCGCAATCATTTTGTCACATGCAGTTTGTCTGCCGCATCAAAAATGTCGCCGCTGTTTTCTCCAGCAGCTGGAGTGTGTTAACTGTAGCCATAGCAACTCTTAACGGCCACCAGGACTAATACAGTATTAAATAATAAGCTATTTATCTGTTGTAAAGTGTAATAATCATCTCAGAAAAAAAAAAATCTTCTGTCAGGCGCAGAGTTGAAGTAAAAACTGCCTGGGGCAGGGCCGGCGTTTGCTATAGGCGAGCTAGGCGGTTGCCTAGGGCGACAATTGTGTTAGGGGCGTGAGCGCGCTCTAGTGCCGCCCATTACTACCCATTAAGCATTAAGAATCGGAACAAGCGAAATACAACATAATGTTCATGAAACATGATCATCATAGGGCGCCCCCTCAGCCACACGTTTAATTACTTATCAACCTGATTATTAGATTGAATTGATGGTGATTATTGATTATTAGTTCAGGCGTAAGGTCAGGCAATGCTCATCTTGCGCGTTCATCAAAAATGAGGCGTCTAAACCCCGCGGATGCACAGGGACGGAAAAAGAGAAAAAAAGAAAGGAAGAAAATCGAAAGAAAGCCCAGTATAGAGGTTAGTCTTCTTATCTCAGCCAATAAGTTGTCAAACTAAATAAAATTACTTAGTATCAATATTATCAACTAATATTTATTTTATAAATAGTATTAATATTGTCACTAAGCTATCACTTGCTAGTTTTCTACATAATTACTATACGTATTGCAAACATAACTTCACTGACAATAATATACAATAACCTACATGGATGTCATTTAAATATCAAAAGTCCAGTTCGTTATAAATATGGATAACGTATGCATGTTATTTATGAAAAGTACAAACGCTCTCTACGTGGGCGTCGGAAGGAAATAAATACGGCCTCTCGTTTTTTTTTTTTTTACTGGAGCAGCCTAACGATAGATGCCATATTATTTACATTAAAGACAAATATGCTGTGTTCACCAAGTTCTTTACAGTGGCTGTAGTGTAGTGGTAAGACGCATGACATCAAGATTAGATGCAGATCGATCAGAGGTTCGAGTCCGCCTTTTGCCACACTCACTCTATTCCCTTTTCCCATCACATATCAGATCGGAAAGGCATTTATTTTCAATAAAAAGTGAGAAAATGTTTGAAAAGTGGAAATAAAGCATCGAACGTGTTTAATAATAAGTGCTTCTCGGTTAGGGGTAGGCCTAGGAAAACAGACATGCTGAATTAGAATAGAGATAAAAAAGTGAGTGGGGTGGGGGGCGCTAAACTCCATCTCGCCTAGGGCAACCAAAGAGCTAGAGCCGGCCCTGGCCCGGGGCAATATACGCTGTGTCATTACTCCAACATTATCTTCATAACTTACAAAATGAAAAGTTTACCCCTCAGAAAAATGAGCTTTCCTCTCTTGTCAACATGAGCGCGGCGCGTGCTGTCACGTCATGTAAGGACACACACTTATAGTAATCGGTCAGGTCGTTTACATGGTGAAAAAAAATGAATAACGAGTCTGGAAGAGATTCAAGCTGTGCTGCTTTTGCTGGTTATGTATAGGTTTACTAAAGAGGTGATTAACAACGACAGAAAAGAGCACTAGCATATTCAGAAAGCTTGTAAAGCTAGATTTAAAATGACAATGTATATTATTATCAGCTATTACGGACATTGAACGTGAGATGGCTGAGACGAGCGCGCGCCACCAGACAGAGAGCAAGACTGATATTTACTGAACGCAGAACGAATCTCGCAAAAGACTTTTAAAAATGCCGGTTGAAATAAAATACTGCGTGAGCTCAACCAATCAGCATGTTCAGCGCCCAAGTCCCGCCCTCGAAAGTTCCTAAACTTTGAAAAAGTACTACCCCGCGAGCAGGGCCGTTTGGAGCGGGAAATATTTACCCGGAACTTCATTTAGACCCTGCGGTCGAAACACACCGAGTACCAGCCAAAGTTCCTGGTTCCTGGGTAAAGTTCCTGTGGTGGAAACGGGGCTTTTGACTTACGGTTTGGTCTGCCCAAACAGTTTTACAGGAGAATGCTGATCCTTGCTAACAATTACGGTAGAGTTTCAGCACTTCAACCCCTACGTGCTTTTCTCCAACACACGCTGGTCAGACTCTTTGGCACCCCTAGTAAATATCTCTGAAGTATATTCCCATTAATACTGACATATTTTAGCACACTAGGGTTAGTAAGAGCATGAAACTGTCCAGCCATCACTTCCTGTTCCACATGAGTATAAAAATGAGGAAACACAAAGACCAAATTCCCTTAATCATCACAATGAGGAAACCCACAGAATAAAGTCCTGATGAGCAGCTGGAGATTGTTGAGCTTCGCAAAATAACAAGACAGCTAAAGCATTGACAATCCCCATTTCCTTTAGGGCTCCACTCAATTACAGATGTTGTGAATCCGACGTGTGTGTGTGTGTGTGTGTGTGTGTGTGTGTGTGTGTGTGTGTGTGTGTGTGTGTGTGTGTGTGTCGTCCCAAGATCACAGATGAAGAACTGCAGAGATTAGAAACCGCTCCTACATCCCCACATGTTGTTTGGGAGGTTTAGAAGAGCAATCCTCCTGGTAACACTTTACAATAACAGGACATATTAATACATGAATTAATGGTTAATAAAACATAAACTCATTATTAGTTGAGATATGAACTAATCATGAACAAATGAGGATCTTGAACTAAGACATGAGTCATAAGGATTCATGCATGAATAACAGCAGCATTAATACATGTTTGATAATTACTGCATTAATTAACACGTATGGGTAAACTAAAATAAACAGGCTCGAAAGACGGAAAAACTAATATTTTGACTTACATTTTTAAATAAATTATTGTCATAATTTAAACCCTTTTTATCAGAAGCTTCATCATAAATATTACTGTAAGCCACAGGATTAGTTTTTCATTGCGTTCACTGATCATCTTAATCTGCTATATTTTATCTCAAAAGGTCTCCGTCTGTTTTGTGATCTCTTTCCCATTAAACTAAACCGACCGTGACTTACATTTCTGAAGAATCAGTTCCCAAAAAATAACCAAGCAGGAAACATGCATTAAAGTCCGAAAGTGAGGGAACGTCTGCTGGGATCCGTACGGTTCTCTCTCCACAGGCCATGATGATACGGTACCTCCGTTCTCTTAACTGGCCTGAATACTAGTTATACTAGTCACGTGTGTGTTTAATAGTACGTTTATTATAAATCATCAACTGAATTTGGTAAGTAGTTAAAGGGTTAGTTCAGCCCATAATGAAATGTCTGTCATTAACTCCTCTCCCTAATGTCGCTCCACACCCGTAAGACCTCCGTTCATCTTCACACACAGTTTAAGATATTTTATATTTAGTCCGAGAGCGTATGCAAGTGTATGCACACTATACTGTCCATGTCCAGAAAGGGAATAAAAACATCATCACAGTAGTCCATATGAGACATCAGTGGGTTAATTAGAGTCTCTTGAAGCATCCAAAATACATTTGGGTCCAAAAATAACAAAAACTACGACTTTATTCAGCATTGGCTTCTCTTCCGCGTTTGTGTTCAATCCTCAAATAAAGATTCAAACGGTTATGAATCAGCGAATCGATTCATGATTCGGATCGCGTGTCAAACGAGAATCACGAGTCATGAATCGATTCGCTGATTCATAACCGTTTGAATCTTTATTTGAGGATTGAACACAAACGCGGAAGAGAAGCCAATGCTGAATAAAGTCGTAGTTTTGAATGTTCGGTAAGATCTGTCGTGAAATGCGTCATATAAGCCGACCAATCAGGTTGTAAGCGTCTCCACGAGCCTTTGGTTCGGTAACTTTAGGTTCGCTGTTATGAATGCCAGTGTGAACGCTAAGCGGACCAGGACTATAGGTTTTGTTTTTGTTTTTTGGTCCGTTCCAAATAAACCGAGCTACATGTGTGAACGCACACCCTAAAACAAGAGCAGATGGGGTATAAAGCACACATGCCTATGGTGAGACACACAGCTGGATCTATAATGCTGAGGCCTGTTTTTGGCTTTTTTTGGTGGAGGTCCTGGACTTCTTTTTCAGACACACGGTATCATCATCTATCATTCTAGCAAACACCAGCAGATAAAACACCAACACCTGCTAGACATCTTATCAAAATACAACTTCATTACTGGAGTAAAAGTAAAAGTACTGCTGGTCAAATATTACTCCGTTACGAGTGAAAGTTGTACTGGAGTAAAAGTACAGAAGTATTTGTTTTCAAAAGTACTTAAGTATCAAAAGTAAATGTCCCTCTTTATGTCGCCGCATTATTGTATTATAGTTGTATAAATGCACATTATGCCATCATGGTTTAAGCCAGTCAGTGACGCTCCATCTGACACACTAGCAGACGACTAACTTAAACTCATTTAAATACTTGTAGAAAAGTTACAAAGCTCTTTATAAAGCTGCTGTCACTTTAAGGCCGAATGCACGGATCCAATACACTGATACACATCTGATATTCTCACACTTCACTCTTCTCTTTCTTCCAGACGTTTACGTTTTTAACATTTTAGGAGACATGCATCATGAATAAGCCAAATTTACTCATCTTTAATTATTTCAGAAAACTGAAACATACTTTCTAATTATGACTTTCCACTTCGAGGACCTTGATAGAAATGTAGTGGAGTAAAGAGGACGATATTTGTCTTTCAGATGGAGTGAAGTTAAAGTCAGAAGATTACAGAAAAAATAATACTCCAGTAAAGCACAGAGACTCAAACAGTGAACTTCAGTACAGGACTCGAGGAGATGAGCTGAGGGACGGTCCAGCTCTGTATTTATTTATTAGTTTTTTCTCTTACACACTCTCTCTCTTTCTCTCTCTCTCTCTCTCTCTCTCTCTCACACACACACACACACACACACACACACACACACACACACACACACACACACACACACACACACACACACACACACACACACACACACACACTGCCCCTAAACCTACCCATCACAGGAAACATTCTGCATTTTTACTTTCTCATAAAAACTCCTCCTGTGTGATTTATAAGCCTTTTGAAAAGTGGGGACATGGGGTAATGTCCTGATATGTCACCATTTTCTGTAATACCTGTGTCATACCCATGTTATTATACACATTTTTGTCCTGATATGTCACAAAAACAAGCACACACACTCTCTCTCTCTCTCTCTCTCTCTCTCTCTCTCTCTCTCTCTCTCTCTCTCTCTCTCTCTCTCTCTCTCTCTCACACACACACACACTCACACACTCACTCTCTCTCTCTCACACACACACACACACACACACACACACACACACACACACACACACACACACACACTCTCTCTCTCTCTCTCTCTCTCTCTCTCTCTCACACACACACACACACACACTCTCTCACACACACACACTCACTCACTCACACACACACACACACACATACACACACACACACACACACACACACACACACACACACACACACACACACTCTCTCTCTCTCTCTCTCTCTCTCTCTCTCTCTCTCGCTCTCTCTCTCTCTTACACATACACACACTCTTACACACTCAAACACACACACACACACCCTTTGTCAGCTGACTTCTGGGAAACTTCTGTTTTTTTGTTGCCATTTAAAGTTCCTGTTGCTAGGGGAAGGCAGAACAGCCTTAACCAATCAGAGCGCAGCAGGAAGTGCAGGCATGTGTGCGATCTCAGAGTTTAAGCTCTGGAAACTTTACATCATCGCCTCATGCATTACCCATGATCCTCTGATCCGGACAGCTGGAGTTTCTCACACACACACACACACACACACACACACACACACACACACACACACACTCACTCACTCACTCACACACAAACTCACACACACACACACACACACACACACACACACACACACACACACACACACACACACACACACACACACACATCCACACTCACTCACTCACACACAAACTCACCCACTCACACACACACACACACACACTCACACACACACACACACACACACACACACACACACACACACACACACACATCCACACTCACTCACTCACACACAAACTCACCCACTCACACACACACACACACACACTCACACACACACACACACACACACACACACACACACACACACACACACACACACACACACACACTCACACACACACTCACACACACACACACACACACACACACACACACATACACACACACACACACACACACACACCAAACCGTACAGGTTTACTCAGATCTATAGCCTATGTGTTATTCTCCTCATGTTTAACTCCTGAACACATGCTCAAGGTGTTTAATCAAACTACACTTATGATTTATGTGCTGGAAAATAATGCAAATTAGTGCATATTTGCCTCATAAAGCCTGATTCATCTATTATCTAATCTATTAAACACACACGCACATGTACACACACACACACACACACACACACACACACACACACACACACACACACAATACTGCTCAGCTGCTGTCTGTGAATGCTCTATTTTGACCTCTGAGGCCTTCTTTGTAGAGATATAAATGAGTTATGAATGTT
The DNA here is from genome assembly GCF_024679245.1 of Pseudorasbora parva. Classification (NCBI taxonomy): domain Eukaryota; kingdom Metazoa; phylum Chordata; class Actinopteri; order Cypriniformes; family Gobionidae; genus Pseudorasbora; species Pseudorasbora parva. Next base: position 43,476,448 of record NC_090190.1, read on the forward strand.
CACCTTCAGCCGTAATAACCTCTCTGGACATTTGAGTGTTTCACGGCGGATGTAATTATTGACAGATCAAACTAAACAAACGAGCGAAGCAAAGAAAGAGAGGAGAGAGCAAACAGGTTATATAAGCTGAACCGAGGGGGAAGGGAGAGGAGATACTTCCTGTTTTCATCTGATCTGAGAGTGTGTGTGTGTGTGTGTGTGTGTGTGTGTGTGTGTGTGTGTGTGTGTGTGTGTGTGTGTGTGTGTGTGTGTGTGTGTGTGTGTGTGTGTGTGTGTGTGTGTGTGAGAGAGAGAGAGAGAGAGAGAGAGAGAGAGAGAGAGAGTGTGTGTGTGTGTGTGTGTGTGTGTGAGAGAGAGAGAGAGAGAGAGAGAGTGTGTGTGTGTGTGTGTGTGTGTGTGTGTGTGTGTGTGTGTGCGTGCATACAAGTGAATGTATGGTGCATGTGTGTGTGCATATGTTTGTGTGTGTGTGTGTGTGTGCGCGTGGGTGCATCCATATATGTCTGTGTGTGCATGTGTGTGTGTGTTCGTCTGTGTGTGAGTGTTTGTGTGGGTGTGAGTGTGTCTGTGTGAGCGTGTGTGTGTGAGTGTGTCTGTGTGTGTGTGTCTGTCTGTGTTATTGTGTGTCTGTGCGTATGTGTCTGTGTGAGCGTGTGTGTGTCTGTGTGAGTGTGTGTGATTGTGTGTTTGTCTGTGTGTGTTTGTCTGTGTGATTGTGTCTGTGTGTGTGAGTCTGTGTGTGTGTGTGTGTGTGTGTGTGTGTGTGTGTGTGTGTGTGTGTGTGTGTGTGTGTGTGTCTGTGTGTGTGTGTGTGTGTGTGTGTGTGTGTGTGTGTGTGTGTGTGTGTGTGTGTTTGTCTGTGTGAGTGTTTCTGTGTGTGTGAGTGTGTCTAGAAAAGGCCGTGTCCTCACTACTATGCTCCATTTTATAAAGAAATGTTATCTGAGGATTTCCAGTCAGGATTTAGACCGTATCATAGCACTGAGACTGCTCTCATTAGAGTTACAAATGATTTACTCTTATCATCTGATCGGGGTTGAGTCTCTCTATTAGTGTTACTCGATCTTAGCGCAAGTCGAGACCACGGAGCTCCTTACTATCCGCGCTGAAGCGGAGATCACTCGCCGTTATACGTCACATCCGGATGTCACGTGTCCACTCGACCCGGGACCGTTACGGGTTGTGTGTAAGCGCTCATATTACGGTATTTCGCTGGCAGTGTGAATGGACCAAATCTAGCGGCCCGGGAACAAATGCCGGCTCACATTATCCGTGTATTTGCCGGAATCGCAGTGTGAAAGGGGCTTATGATAAATTAAAATAAGCTGATAACATCACTGTTTCCTCCAGAACGACTGTACAGCCAAATCTAATTCTGCTGCAGTATTGTCCTGTTTAACACTGAAGCTGCTCTGACACAATCGGCGCTGGAGAAGAGCGATAGAAATAAAGATGACTGATTGATTGTGTGAGAGTGTGTCTGTTTGAGTGTGAGTGTGTGGGTGTGTTTGTCTGTGTGAGTGTGTTATTGTGTGTCCGTGTGAGCGTGTGTGTGTGTGTGTGTGTGTGTGTGTGTGTGTGTGTGTGTGTGTGTGTGTGTGTGTGTGTGTGTGTGTGTGTGTGTGTGTGTGTGTGTGTGTGTGTGTGTGCGCGTGTTGCAGCAGAAAAACCACATGCAGAGCAAAAATGTTTTTTATCATCTCAGTAGGTCAGAGAGTGTGTGGTTTCTGTCATCTGGCATCAAGTGTTGATTTCTCAGCGAATGCAGAGCTCAACACACACACACACACACTCTGCATTTGTCTTTCTCTGGTTGACAGCCACATCTGAGACAAGATAAACAAACTCACTCACTTGCACATATATATTTACACGCACACGCACGCACACACACACACACACACACACACACACACACACGCACACACGCTCTTGTAATGCTGAGAGGAAATATTCTTGGAACGTTCATGATATATTTTTGCTGATGTTTTTGTAATGTTATCAGAAAACAATGACGATAAAGTTCATGGAACGCTAATATGACGTTTGTTTATTTCAGATTAATTCCTATAAATATTAATAGAAAATTTTCTTTAAAAAAATTCTTGGAAAATCATAAATAATGATGGACTAAATTCTGAGGAACTGCTCTTTATTAGAAGAATCAGCAAACGGGGAACATTCTCTCAGTTATCTGCTCTTTAATAATGAGTTCAAAACATAAGCACAAAAAATGTATTTGTTCATGGAGTGTTTTATTTCCAATATGTTTTTGTTAAATGTTCATGTAACATTCTTTAAATGCTGCTATTTGCCCTTAACGTTTGAAGAATGACACAATGTAACGTTCTCTTAACGTTTGAAGAATGACACAATGTAACGTTCTCTTAACGTTTGAAGAATGACACAATGTACCGTTCTCTTAACGTTTGAACAATGACACAATGTAACGTTCTCTTAACGTTTGAAGAATGACACAATGTACCGTTCTCTTAACGTTTGAAGAATGACACGATGTAACATTCTCTTAACGTTTGAACAATGACACAATGTAACGTTCCCTTAACGTTTGAAGAATGACACAATGTAACGTTCTCTTAACGTTTGAAGAATGACACAATGTAACGTTCTCTTAACGTTTGAAGAATGACACAATGTAACGTTCCCTTAACGTTTGAAGAATGACACAATGTAACGTTCCCTTAACGTTTGAAGAATGACACAATGTAACGTTCCCTTAACGTTTGAAGAATGACACAATGTAACGTTCCCTTAACGTTTGAAGAATGACACAATGTAACGTTCTCTTAACGTTTGAAGAATGACACAATGTAACGTTCTCTTAACGTTTGAAGAATGACACGATGTAACGTTCTCTTAACGTTTGAAGAATGACACGATGTAACGTTCTCTTAACGTTTGAAGAATGACACAATGTAACGTTCTCTTAACGTTTGAACAATGACACAATGTAACGTTCCCTTAACGTTTGAAGAATGACACAATGTAACGTTCTCTTAACGTTTGAAGAATGACACAATGTAACGTTCTCTTAACGTTTGAAGAATGACACGATGTAACGTTCTCTTAACGTTTGAAGAATGACACAATGTAACGTTCTCTTAACGTTTGAAGAATGACACGATGTAACGTTCTCTTAACGTTTGAAGAATGACACGATGTAACGTTCTCTTAACGTTTGAAGAATGACACAATGTAACGTTCTCTTAACGTTTGAAGAATGACACAATGTAACGTTCCCTTAACGTTTGAAGAATGACACAATGTAACGTTCCCTTAACGTTTGAAGAATGACACGATGTAACGTTCTCTTAACGTTTGAAGAATGACACAATGTAACGTTCTCTTAACGTTTGAAGAATGACACAATGTAACATTCTCTTAACGTTTGAAGAATGACACAATGTAACGTTCTCTTAACGTTTGAAGAATGACACGATGTAACGTTCTCTTAACGTTTGAACAATGACACAATGTAACGTTCCCTTAACGTTTGAAGAATGACACAATGTAACGTTCTCTTAACGTTTGAAGAATGACACAATGTAACGTTCTCTTAACGTTTGAAGAATGACACGATGTAACGTTCCCTTAACGTTTGAAGAATGACACAATGTAACGTTCTCTTAACGTTTGAAGAATGACACAATGTAACGTTCTCTTAACGTTTGAAGAATGACACGATGTAACGTTCTCTTAACGTTTGAAGAATGACACAATGTAACGTTCTCTTAACGTTTGAAGAATGACACAATGTAACGTTCTCTTAACGTTTGAAGAATGACACAATGTAACGTTCTCTTAACGTTTGAAGAATGACACAATGTAACGTTCTCTTAACGTTTGAAGAATGACACAATGTAACGTTCCCTTAACGTTTGAAGAATGACACAATGTAACGTTCCCTTAACGTTTGAAGAATGACACAATGTAACGTTCCCTTAACGTTTGAAGAATGACACAATGTAACGTTCCCTTAACGTTTGAAGAATGACACAATGTAACGTTCCCTTAACGTTTGAAGAATGACACAATGTAACGTTCTCTTAACGTTTGAAGAATGACACAATGTAACGTTCTCTTAACGTTTGAAGAATGACACGATGTAACGTTCTCTTAACGTTTGAAGAATGACACGATGTAACGTTCTCTTAACGTTTGAAGAATGACACAATGTAACGTTCTCTTAACGTTTGAACAATGACACAATGTAACGTTCCCTTAACGTTTGAAGAATGACACAATGTAACGTTCTCTTAACGTTTGAAGAATGACACAATGTAACGTTCTCTTAACGTTTGAAGAATGACACGATGTAACGTTCTCTTAACGTTTGAACAATGACACAATGTAACGTTCCCTTAACGTTTGAAGAATGACACGATGTAACGTTCTCTTAACGTTTGAAGAATGACACAATGTAACGTTCTCTTAACGTTTGAAGAATGACACAATGTAACATTCTCTTAACGTTTGAAGAATGACACAATGTAACGTTCTCTTAACGTTTGAAGAATGACACGATGTAACGTTCTCTTAACGTTTGAACAATGACACAATGTAACGTTCCCTTAACGTTTGAAGAATGACACAATGTAACGTTCTCTTAACGTTTGAAGAATGACACAATGTAACGTTCTCTTAACGTTTGAAGAATGACACGATGTAACGTTCTCTTAACGTTTGAAGAATGACACAATGTAACGTTCCCTTAACGTTTGAAGAATGACACAATGTAACGTTCTCTTAACGTTTGAAGAATGACACAATGTAACGTTCTCTTAACGTTTGAAGAATGACACAATGTAACGTTCCCTTAACGTTTGAAGAATGATACAATGTAACGTTCTCTTAACGTTTGAAGAATGACACAATGTAACGTTCTCTTAACGTTTGAAGAATGACACAATGTAACATTCCCTTAACGTTTGAAGAATGATACAATGTAACGTTCTCTTAACGTTTGAAGAATGATACAATGTAACGTTCCCTTAACGTTTGAAGAATGATACAATGTAACGTTCCCTTAACGTTTGAAGAATGATACAATGTAACGTTCCCTTAACGTTTGAAGAATGATACAATGTAACGTTCTCTTAACGTTTGAAGAATGATACAATGTAACGTTCCCTTAACGTTTGAAGAATGATACAATGTAACGTTCCCTTAACGTTTGAAGAATGACACAATGTAACGTTCCCTTAACGTTTGAAGAATGATACAATGTAACGTTCTCTTAACGTTTGAAGAATGATACAATGTAACGTTCTCTTAACGTTTGAAGAATGATACAATGTAATGTTCCCTTAACGTTTGAAGAATGACACAATGTAACGTTCCCTTAACGTTTGAAGAATGACACAATGTAACGTTCCCTTAACGTTTGAAGAATGACACAATGTAACGTTCTCTTAACGTTTGAAGAATGATACAATGTAACGTTCTCTTAACGTTTGAAGAATGATACAATGTAACGTTCTCTTAACGTTTGAAGAATGATACAATGTAACGTTCCCTTAATGTTTGAAGAATGATACAATGTAACGTTCTCTTAACGTTTGAAGAATGATACAATGTAACGTTCTCTTAATGTTTGAAGAATGATACAATGTAACGTTCTCTTAACGTTTGAAGAATGATACAATGTAACGTTCCCTTAATGTTTGAAGAATGATACAATGTAACGTTCCCTTAACGTTTGAAGAATGACACAATGTAACGTTCCCTTAACGTTTGAAGAATGATACAATGTAACGTTCTCTTAACGTTTGAAGAATGATACAATGTAACGTTCTCTTAACGTTTGAAGAATGATACAATGTAACGTTCCCTTAACGTTTGAAGAATGACACAATGTAACGTTCCCTTAACGTTTGAAGAATGACACAATGTAACGTTCCCTTAACGTTTGAAGAATGACACAATGTAACGTTCTCTTAACGTTTGAAGAATGATACAATGTAACGTTCTCTTAACGTTTGAAGAATGATACAATGTAACGTTCTCTTAACGTTTGAAGAATGACACAATGTAACGTTCCCTTAATGTTTGAAGAATGATACAATGTAACGTTCCCTTAACGTTTGAAGAATGTTAAACTGACACACAATCTGAGATTCCAGAATGCATTTGACACTAAAGTGAAGTGTTGAAACATTCAGAATGCTGATCACTGGATGTGGTTTATCAGTAAAGCTGCTTATAAAGCACTAAAGATATGCAAGGATGTGGTTAAAGTTTTAGGGTTACAAGCCGTGTGTTATGCGTTAAAGCCGTTCTCTTTCACTTTCCGATCGGGTCACATGATCCTTCTCGCTTCTCTCCGCCTAAAGGTGAAACTCAGCAGAAACTGGCTCATCTGAGCTGATGATCAGCATCATGGGACCAACAAAGCCTGAAAAGTTTGGTTTGGTTTCATCAACTCGAAACTAATCCTGTAACCCTGAGATTGTTAAACTACCATCATGGTACAGCCCCTGGCTCATCTTACCCCATGACCAGGGGCCTGTACCATGAAGCCGGTTTAGCAGATATGTTTAAGCTTAGTTTGTGCCAATCCTGGGTTTTAGGAATCATTAAAGTGGTTTGGCTGTTAGCGGTGTTCATCGCCATAGTAACTTACACTCCAGGGCAGGTTATGGTCTGGATAAGATCTCAAGCTGAAATTAGCCCAATCAGCTGTGAGTAAAGTGATGATGCACTGAAGCCCCTCCCCCTGTTTCTGCTCATCAGTAAAGGTCACCACAGCAGATGGTCTTAAAGACTAAAGCGTCTGGCTTTTAATAATGATTATTTATAATAATACTTTTAAAATGATTTAGATATAATTGATGTAATTATTATACCCTTAATCAATGACACATTTATCATTTTAGTTAATCAATTATTAATAGGAGTCTTGTAATAAAGTAGCAGTGGCTGGGGCAGATTTTAAATATCTCCTCAAGATGTGATCTAATCCGGTTTACATGAAATAAGCCTGAGCAGGTTTAGGCTAACGGATCTGTTGCTATGACAACAAGTCCAGGATGAGCTTCGAAGAACCAAACAATCCGAGATCGAGACAAACCGTCAACAATCAAATCCAGCTCACAGAGTTAGCGGCGTACGAAGAACAGACCCCTGGTCATGGGGTAAGATGAGCCAGAGGCCTGTACCATGAGGGTAGTTTATCAAACTCAGGGTTACAGGATTAGGTTCGAGTTGACAAAACCAAACCAAACCCATCTATTCAGGCTTTGTTGGTCCCATGATGCTATCCCTGTAAACTCAGGCTCATCTTACCCCATGACCAGGGGCCTGTTCTTCGTACGCCGCTAACTCGTTTAGCTGGATTTAACTGTTGACGATTTGTCTCGATCTCGGATTGTTTGGTTCTTCAAAGATCATCCTGGACTTGTTGTCATAGCAACAGGTCCGTTATCTTAAACCTGCTCAGGCTTATTTCATATAAACCGGATTAGATCACATCTTGAGCTGATGCTTAAAATCTGCCCCAGCCACTGCTACTGTATTACAAGAGTTCATCACTGAACACGGGGCAATAACCATTTAAAATAGTAATAAATAAGTTTATTTGAAAATAATATTTTAATGTTGTGTTAAATGTGTGTATAATACTATAGACAGTCACTGGATTGAGATTTATTTGTGAATTGTGATGTAATAATTACTCTATAGATGTATTGGAGGTTTACACACATTGTGCAGTTCATCTCCGTCGTGCATTAATGTGAGTGAGGACGGATATTATGGGATGCAGAGCAAGAGATGCAGATCGTTTGATCTTGAGCGTTAAGAAACTTTAATTAATACCGTCACATAACAAATCTGCTTCAAATTAAAAATGAAATTACAACATTTAAATAATGTAAAGTGTGTACAAATATTATAAAATCGTGAATATAAATAATTGGGAATCTGTCAAATCATCTCATCATGTATTAAGACCGGGCCCCTGCACACCGAGGCTCTGGAAGCAAACATCCACAAAGCCCTCGGTTTATTTACACATGTACAAAGCCAAACATAAGGAGAAATCACATGACACCCACAGCAAATGTTAGCAATATTTGTTTTATTAGAAAAAATATAATATGTATAAGCTATAATCTTTCTTTTCCGGGTCACGGAGAGCCCAATCGCGGACGGGCTCAGAGCCAAGTCCAGTCGGAGTTTTAGTCCAAACACACACACACGCGTGCGGATCAGCCTTACACACACACCGGAACGGGTCGACTTCCACCGGAGCGACCCATCCGGCCTCATCGCATTAGGAAGGCGAGTCCGGCGCCGATCCCCGCACAGCCCACAACAGCCATCAGTGTGTTACGAACCATAGACTCCACGTCCTGCTCGCGGAAAAACTCCACAAAGCCGTCCTACACACACACACAGAGAGAGAGAGAGAAACACATGAGTGGAAACACTGGCTTAAGTTCTGCTACACACACCTCACTGAATTATGCAGCGGCGGAAACACGAGCCATCCCCATTTAGGCTCCGTTTACACTGTACGTTTGAAGAATGATACAATGTAACGTTCTCTTAACGTTTGAAGAATGATACAATGTAACGTTCTCTTAACGTTTGAAGAATGACACAATGTAACGTTCTCTTAACGTTTGAAGAATGATACAATGTAACGTTCTCTTAACGTTTGAAGAATGATACAATGTAACGTTCCCTTAACGTTTGAAGAATGACACAATGTAACGTTCTCTTAACGTTTGAAGAATGATACAATGTAACGTTCTCTTAACGTTTGACGAATGATACAATGTAACGTTCCCTTAACGTTTGAAGAATGATACAATGTAACGTTCTCTTAACGTTTGAAGAATGATATAATGTAACGTTCTCTTAACGTTTGAAGAATGATACAATGTAACGTTCCCTTAACGTTTGAAGAATGACACAATGTAACGTTCTCTTAACGTTTGAAGAATGATACAATGTAACGTTCCCTTAACGTTTGAAGAATGATACAATGTAACGTTCTCTTAACGTTTGAAGAATGATACAATGTAACGTTCCCTTAACGTTTGAAGAATGATACAATGTAACGTTCCCTTAACGTTTGAAGAATGATACAATGTAACGTTCCCTTAACGTTTGAAGAATGATACAATGTAACGTTCCCTTAACGTTTGAAGAATGACACAATGTAACGTTCTCTTAACGTTTGAAGAATGATACAATGTAACGTTCTCTTAACGTTTGAAGAATGACACAATGTAACGTTCCCTTAACGTTTGAAGAATGATACAATGTAACGTTCTCTTAACGTTTGAAGAATGATACAATGTAACGTTCCCTTAACGTTTGAAGAATGATACAATGTAACGTTCTCTTAACGTTTGAAGAATGACACAGTGTAACGTTCTCTTAACGTTTGAAGAATGACACAATGTAACGTTCTCTTAATGTTTGAAGAATGATACAATGTAACGTTCTCTTAACGTTTGAAGAATGATACAGTAACGGTCTATGAGCTCGACTCACCCAGCCATTGTTGCAGAGGAGCCAATGGTGCTGCTCTGAGATAAGATAGTTGGAGATCTGGTTCGCCACGGCCTCCACACACTCCTCCCGCCGCGCCTCCACCAGCCGCGTACAAACCACCGCTCCAAACGCCACCAAACTCGTGATCCGACCCCAGTTTGTTTTGCCATCTTTAAACATGGTCTTGGCGATTTGGCTGATGAAGTCCATCGACTTCGGCTCAGAGTCCAGCTGCAGACGCTGCAACATCCCTGAAGAGAACAAACACAGAGAACAACGTTAAATATCAATATACACAATCCAATTATAATCGAGAAATGTATGTTCTAGATAATCGATTACATTTTATGTTTCTACACACATTAGTGAAAGAATGGGTCGCTCTCAGGAGCTCAGTGAACTCAAGCGTGGGGCCGTGATAGGCTGACACCTGTGCAATAAGGCCATTCCTGACATTTCCTCACTACTAAATATTCCACGCTCAACTGTTAGTGGGATTAGAACAAAGTGGAAGCCATTGGGAACAACAGCAACTCAGCCACGAAGTGTTAAATCCCAGAGCGGGGTCAGCGCATGCTGAGGGTCACAGTGCGCAGAAGTCTCCAACTTTCTGCAGAGTCAACAGCTCCAGACCTCCAGACTCCTGTGGCCTTCAGATGAGCTCAAGAACAGCGGAGAGAGCTTCATGGAATGGGTTTCCATGGCCGAGCAGCTCATCCAAGCCTTACATCGCCAAGAGCAATGCAAAGCGTGGGATGCAGTGGAGTAAAGCAGCCGCCACTGGACTCTAGAGCAGTGAGACGTGTTCTCTGAGCGACCAATCACGCTTCAGTCTGACAATCCCATGGAGGAGTCTGGGTTTGGCGGTCGCCAGGAGAACGGGACTCGCCTGACTGCATTGAGCCAAGTGTAAAGTTTGGTGGAGGGGGGATTATGGGGTGGGTTGGCCCCTTAGTTCCAGTGAAAGTAACTCTTAGTGCTTCACCAAGACATTTTGGAAAATTTCATGCTCCTGACTTTGTGGGAACAGTTTGTGGACGGCCCCTTGCTGTCCCAGCATGACTGCGCTCAACCCGATGGAACAGCTTTGGGATGAATTAGAGCGGAGACTGAGAGCCTGACCTAACAAATGAGCTTCTAGAAGAATGGGCAAAAATCCCCATAAACACACTCCTAAACCTTGAGGAAAGCCTTCCCAGAAGAGCTGGAGCTGTTAGAGAGGGTGGGCCGACTCCAGATTAAACCCCACGGGATAACAATGGGGAGCTCGTGTGTGTGAAGAGGCGGCACAACACTTTTAGCAACACCTAACTCATGCAGCTCGTGTGCAAAGTAATGTACAGTCACAGTGCAATTAGACTTCTCTTTCACAATCGCATTCAAATCGAAAGGAATCTGAAATGGAATGTAATCTATTTACCCAAACATTCCTAACCAGTTTCAGTAATAGATAAGTGATTATACAGATATGATATCTGGCGCAACTTGCCCCGCCCCTTTTTGATTGACAGCACACTCTGACCACTGCACATTTCTACAGCGAGGTTTCTCGTTTCCCTTTGCATTTTTTTTTAAATGTTTCGCTTTCTAAACCGCTGTGTTTTCATGTTTATGGCACCCTCCACACACACACACACACACACACACACACACACACACACACACTAAGCGCTGATAAGCGGAACTCGGGCAGTTCCGAGAATCGCACTGACGAACTTGCGGTTTGACGAGATAAATAAAACCCCACTGAGGGGAAAAACAGCGACATATATTTACTCACATTCAAATAATAGCACCAATAAAGCTAGATACCATTTTACATGATAGGCTATAACATCATCAGACGTATTATAAATAAACAAAGAAGTAACCACACCAAATAATTACATAATTATTGTTAGTGTTTTAACTAGGACCTGTTTACTCAGACATTTGTGTGATACATTATATAAAAATGTTTTATTCTCGTAAGAAAAAAATGCATTGTTGGTCTAAAAGTAAACCCGTCGTTATGCGCATGCGCAGTCTTACCTTTGTAGACGAGCTGGTGCTTTTCGAGAATATCCGCGACGACGCGCCTCATTGTCGGGAGCGCGCGGTTGTGGCTCTTCTCCGGCGGGCACATTCCTGTGTGTGTTTGGTAGAAAACCAGCAAAAGCTGTCGAGTATCGCTTTCCAGTTCGTCAGGACCGATCTCCCGCGGGTCCGGTGTGGACGGGAGAGAGCCTTTGTCCTCGTAGCACTCGTGTAACGGTAGTCCCTTCATCCCGTTCGTCCCGGGCCTTAACGGCTTCGGCGCGAGATCGATCTCATCCGCGCACCCGTCTAGCTCGCCCTCCGTGCACGGCTTCAGCGAGGGCATCGTGTGCGCGCCCTGCGCTAAAAGACTAACCGCCGTTCGCCTCAAACCAAAATTCAGAGCCATATTCCCGCTTACAGACAAAAATAAAGTGCTAAATAAAACTTAATAAGATTAAAGCTTAGATTTGTTAGGGATAAAGCTCAGACGGCGAAGTGATGGTCGACACTCTTGTGTGAGTGAAGCGGAAGTCGTCGAGACGCAAACGCTTTTATTTCTGCGCCATGACGTGTCATTTTGCGTGTTTTCCATAATCCCGCCCCCAAAGCGCCATATATGGTTTTCCTTTCTAGCACTTCCTCGGAAATTCTTATGTTCTTTTCGCTTTTGCTGAGAACTGGTATGCGAGGAATGTTCTGTTAAATTATTATATAATTTCATTAGTGACATACAACATAATGCGTGTGTGTGTGTGTGTGTGTGAGAGAGAGAGAGCAATCGGTACGTAAAGCTAAACCTGATACTAGTAACACACCCTATGACCCTTTACCCTCTGACTCATGGTCAGCCAGCGTTACACACACACACACACACACACACACTTTGCATTTGTAGTTCCTAAATTATTTATTACATAATGATTGCTTTCTGTATTTTCCATAAAAAAGCCACACATTGCTGTCACTATAGTGACCTCTAGTGGACATTTGCCTTCTATACTTATATATGACATAACATTATGACCTATTGTGTTGGTTGACATGGCCTCCTCTAGACCCCTGAAGGTGTGCTGTCGTATATGGCACTAAGATGTTAGCAGCAGATCCTTTAAGTCCTGTAAGTTGCCATGGATCGGACTTGTTTGTTCGGCTCATCCGACAGATGCTCGATTGGATTGAGATCTGGGGAATCTGGAGGCCGAGTCGACGCCTCAAACTGGTTGTTGTGCTCCTCAAACCATTCCTGAAGCATTTGTGCTTTGTGTCAGGAGCATTATCCTGCTGGAAGAGCCACAGACACCAGAATACCGTTTCCATCAAAGGCTGAACATGGTCTCAGCAATGCAGAGCGCTGGAGGACGGAGCAGCACAGAAGAGAGAGAAGGAGTGTGTGAGTGAGTGAGAGAGAGAGTGTGTGTGTGTGTGTGAGTGAGTGAGTGAGTGAGAGAGACAGAGGGAGAGAGATATTATCAACATCAGACAGTCGAGGATCTGAGACGCCTCACTTGTTCTGTTTTGGCAGCAATAACAGCTGGAGTGTGTGTGTGTGTGTGTTTGAGGGTCAGAGAGTATGTGTGTGTGTGTGTCGGAGTGTATGCATGTCGGAGTGTGTGTGGGTGTGTGTGTATGTTGGAATGTGTGCGTGTCAGAGTGTGTTCACTTGCGTGTGTGTGAGATCCAAGACTCCAACAGGGCAATATGACATAAACCCTTCATCATGAGTAAATGACTCACAGTATAATCCAGTGACTCTCAGGATATGACGTTATTAAAGTGAGTTTTATTTGTTTGGTCTAAGGGTCATGTGACACTGAAGACTGGAGTAATGATGATGAACTCAGCGTTGATCACAGGAATACATCACACTTTACTGTATATTCACATAAAGAAGAGATGATTTACAGAGTTACTGGAGTCATGATCAGAAGAGACTCAATCCTCCAACGCTGGACTGGTCTGGACTGGACTGGACTGGTTTGGTCTGACCCGACCGGCAGGTTTGCGAGTGTTCTCATGTGTGTGTGTCTCCTCTCCAACAGAAGTACACACACAGTATGGTCTGGTCTGATTAACGTGTGTATGTGTGAATGTGTGTGTGAGTTATCTGGCCAGTTGGCTGGCGAGCACATACAGTTAGGTCTGGTCTGATTAACGTGTGTGTGTGTGTGTGTTATCTGGCCAGTTGGCTGGCAAGCGCGCTGGGCTTCCTCTGTGTGTGTGTGTGTGTTATCTGGCCAGTTGGCTGGCGAGCGCGCTGGGCTTCCTCTGTGTGTGTGTGTTATCTGGCCAGTTGGCTGGCATGCACGCTGGGCTTCCTCTGGGGCAGGTCCTGTGGTGTGGGAATATGGTCTCCGGTGCCCATCTTCTCTTCAGACGCCAGCACGTGTTTGCTCTTCATCTTCGCCTTCGCCATGTTATAATCGCCAGAGTCAAAGTACTTCGGCTGGAGACACACACACATACACACACACACACACACACACACACACACGTTAATCAGACCAGACCTAATCTGTTTATTTTGTTTCAATTAACTAAATATTTTTTATGGTTTCAAGTTTTTTTTATTCAAGTTATTAAGTAAGTTATTAAGTAAAAAAATATAAAAAATAGACGCGTGTGAATAATCAATCCCTGCGGGTCGAGCCCAGGTGCATCATGGGAAACGTGTCCCGCTCACCCCTTTAGCCTGCAGCCTCTTCATCAGGAAGGCAGAGCCGGCTGCCTTCTGGCCCAGGTTTGGGTACTTGGCCTTCAGTTTGGCCTCCTCCGACAGGACCTTCTCCGGGGAATCCTGCACATACACAACATTATATTCATTATTTTACAGACTGTCATTGTGTGTGTGTGTGTGTGTTTGAATGAGTGAGTGAGCAAGTATAAGAGTGTGTGTGAGCCATAGGCTGTGCACGAGTGCATGTGTGTGAGTGTGTGTGTGAGCGTGTGTGAACGTATATACACTACAGTAGTTGATTAGTTGTAATAATAATAATACATTTTATTTGTATTGCACCTTACATTTGAAACAAATCTCAAAGTGCTAAAAGTACAGTTGTACGTTACAGTAACATCATAAGATATTATTATTAAAGTGCTGGAGCATTTGTTCGGTCTGAGATAAAATATTAAAGACAAAAAATGATCTCGATACAAACAAAGAGAGTTTAGGTCATGACAACAAACACCGGCCAATAGGAGTGTCCTCTCCATGTGACTGACGGACGGGTCGACCAATCAGGGGGAGGATATCCTCACCGCGTGGGCGTGACCCCCACAGGGACCCGTTAAATCATGATTTATTCCCGTTTTAATAATAGTAAACACAAGCTAAAGTCTCGGATATGTTTTAAAACGACTTGAGTTTTGTGTTTGCTTCGGTTCTTGTGTTCATGTGGTTTCGCTCATTGACCGCAGTGGCGTTAACGTTACCTGCTTCTCCTCGGACTCCAGCTCCAGAGTGTCCGTTTGCGGGCTCTCTGACATGATTTCCCGTGGCAGAAACTCTGGAAATAAAGCCGTTCCTCCTTCAATCACGGCGAGATGTTAGTCAAAGCGCAGAGGGCGCGATTATCACAACATTTTCCTTAACACACAAAATGGCGGTGGATGACACTCAGTGACGTAATCAGCATGGGCGGGATCAGAGGGAAAGTGGCCAATGAGAGCGCAGCATGATGATTACGTGAGCGCATCGCAAATAATTATTTTTTATTTACTTATCTGTATCCTTTTTCTACCCACTATTAATTTACTGTGAGATGTATAAAGTATAAAATTATATAATCCACCATCAGCTCTGTTTCTGTTCAGAAAAGCTTTTAACTGTTATGAGTTGGTTGATATTATTCTTGATGTATTGTTCTTTTACTTTTTATTTATGTTTTGTTATTTTTCCCTTTTCCATTGTTGCACTTTGAGATTCTTCGGAATGAAAAGTGCATTATAAATAAAACATATTTTATATATATATATATATATACATACATACAGAATATTCTGTGAATTCGAATGCGCCGCGTGATGGCGCTGTTTGAGCAAAAATCATTAATGTGTGCTTTGTGTTTTGGAATAAAACCCAAAATAAACATTTAAATGCGATATTAATGTAACCATAAGTGTAAATATCAATGGCTGTACATACATGTGAATAAATATGATTCTAGTGCAAGGTTTGTGGTATAGCAAATGGCAACAGTTAATAAAGAATCGCTAGCCAAACAGCCTATGGCTTCACGTACAGGTAAATAAACTTGTTAGGTTACATTTTAGACTAGTGTTACCAATAAACGCCTCCGGTATGTTGATCCTGAATCCGGGCGACACGACAGGTGTGCACTGGCAGGTGCGTCGAGAGCTCTGATTGGAGCAGAGGCGCTGGAGCGTCTCCTGATTGGCTAAGCGCTCAGAGGGGCGTGTCCAAAAGTGAAGCGCCGCATAGGGAAGTGAAAACACACACACTCGAGGCTAAAATCTCACTTTGGACTGACATTGTGTTTTTGATGACATAAACCGGCAGATGTGGTGAGTTTTTTGAAATATGTGTGTGTTTTTATATGTTAGAGTCGCTGATACTGTGACCCTGAACCTCAAAACCAATCATAAGGGTCAGTATTGTGAAATTAAGATGTTACTTTATAACTAGGTATTCTCTCCTTCAATGTATGGTTTGTTAGGATAGGACAATATTGAACATCTGGAACCCGAGGGTGCAAAAAAATCGAAATATTGAGAAAATATTCTTTAAAGTTGTCTAAATGAAGTCCTTAGTTATGCATAATACTACTAATAATACATTCATGATATATTTTTACCCATATAGTGTATTGTTGGCTATTGCCACACACATACCCGTGAGATTATGACTGGTTTATAAGCAGAGCTGGACAGTCCCTCAGCTCATTTACTCGAGTCCTGTACTTAAGTTCACTGTTTGAGTCTCTGTGCTTTACTGGAGTATTATTTTTTCTGTAATCTTCTGACTTTAACTTCACTCCATCTGAAAGACAAATATCGTCCTCTTTACTCCACTACATTTCTATCAAGGTCCTCGAAGTGGAAAGTCGTTTCTGTCGCAGCTTTGAAAGTCAGTGATGATTTTTTTCTTCTTTAAAAGGTGTTTGGGTTTTTGCAGAAAGCCTTTCAGGAATCACTCTTGTAGAGTCTCGTGAAGTTCAATGATTTCACAGCATTTATTAAACACTGATTTATAGTTTAGAGCAAAATGGAAGAAGACGGATGTCCAAATGCTCATTTAGTGGAGGATTCACATAAACAAAGTTGATTCTGTCTTCAGTGAAGGTGAACAGTGTGAGAATATCAGATGTGTATCAGTGTATTGGATCCGTGCATTCGGCCTTAAAGTGACAGCAGCTTTGTAACTTTTCTACAAGTATTTAAATGAGTTTAAGTTAGTCGTCTGCTAGTGTGTCAGATGGAGCGTCACTGACTGGCTTAAACCATGATGGCATAATGTGCATTTATACAACTATAATACAATAATGCGGCGACATAAAGAAGGACATTTACTTTTGATACTTAAGTACTTTTGAAAACAAATACTTCTGTACTTTTACTGCAGTAAAAATCAGTTTTTACAACTTTCACTTGTAACGGAGTAATGTTTGCCCAGTAGTGCTGTTACTCCAGTAATGAATTTGTATTTTGTCCAGCTCTGTGTATACATAATTACAGAACACATAATTAATAAGTATGTTAATGAGTGATCTCTCTCTCTTTCTCTCTCTCTTCTCTCTCTCTCTCTCTCTCTCTCTCTCTCTCTCTCTCTCTCTCTCTCTCTCTCTCTCTCTCTCTCTCTCTCTCTCTCTCTCTCTCTCTCTCTCTCTCTCTCTGTGTGTGTGTGTGTGGAGGTTCTGTTAGCAGAAGGGATGACCACGTTGACGAAGCGTAACCGGCGTCCGGATGCTCCAGCGGATGGAGAGCTGAAAGAGGAGGAGGAGAAGAAGAGAGAAGCCTCGGATGAAGAGCAGGACTCAGACTCCAAATCACTGAGACTCACACTGATGGAGGAGATCCTGCTGCTGGGGCTCAAAGATAAAGAGGTCACACACACACACACACACACACACACACTCACTCACTCACAGACACACACTCACCAACACACACACACACACTGCCCCTAAACCTACCCTTCACAGGAAACATTCTGCATTTTTACATTTTCCAAAAATCATCATTTAGTATGTTTAGAAATCCATTTACATTGTGGGGACATTTGGTCAATGTAATATAATATAACAAGTACTCACACAGACACAGACACACACACTCTCAGACACACACACACACACTCAGACTCTCTCTCACACACACACACACACACACACACACACACACACACACACACACACACACACACACACACACACACACACACTCAGACTCACACACACACACACACACACACACGTGTTCTGTAGAAACTGTATTGAGGGTGTATAATCCTTGATGTGTTGATCAGGCTAAACCGGTTCATCTGTTTCTGCCTGACGAGAGAACAATAAAACTACGCCAGAGGAGATTTCCACTCAAAGACTCAAACTGAGCATAACACCAGCTCATAGCCTGGCAAAGGAAAAGAAGGAGTGTGTGAAGTGATTGATGGATGGGTGGGTGGGTGTGTGTATTATATTCTGCTTTTAACTGTAGGTGTAAAGGATGGAGTGTGTAAAGGGGTAGACTTAGATAGATAGATGGATGGATGGATA